>NW_027489158.1:0-87446 GCF_050948215.1 Halictus rubicundus | reverse complement strand
TAGAGGATAGGATAGAGGTTTGGATAGACTAGAGGATAGGATAGGATAGAGGATAGGATAGGATAGAGGATAGAGGATAGGATAGGATAGAGGATAGGATAGGATAGAGGAGAGGATAGGATAGAGTATAGGATAGGATAGAGGATAGGATAGGATATAGGATAGGATAGGATAGAGGATAGGATAGGGGATTGGATAGGATAGGGGATTGGAGACGATAGAGGATAGGATAGGATAGAGGATAGGATAGGATAGAGGATAGGATAGGATAGAGGATAGGATAGGATAGAGGATAGGATAGAGGATAGGATAGGATAGAGGATAGGATAGGATAGAGGATAGGATAGAATAGAGGATAGGATAGAGGATAGGATAGCATGGAGGATAGGATAGGATTAAGGATAGGATAGGATAGAGGATAGGATAGGATAGAGTATAATATAGGGCAGATGATGGGATAGGATACAGGATACGATAGGATAGAGGATGGGATAGGATAGAGGATAGGATAGGATAGAGGATTGGATAGGATTGAGGCTAGGATAGGATAGAGTATAGAATAGGATAGAGGATAGGATAGGATAGAGGATAGGATAGGATTGAGGATCGGATAAGATAGAGGATTGGATAGGATAGAGGATAGGATTGGATAGAGGATAGGATAGGATAGAGGATACGATATTATAGAGGATAGGATAGGATAGATTATAGGATAGGATGGTGGATAATATAGGATAGAGGATAGGATAGGGGATTGGATTGGATGGAGGACAGGAGACGATAGAGGATAGGATAGGATAGAGGATAGGATAGGATAGAGGAGAGGATAGGATAGAGTATAGGGTAGAATAGAGGATAGGATAGGATATAGGATAGGATAGGATTCGATTGAGGATAGCATATGATAGAGGATAGCATACAGTATAGGATAGAGGAATGGATAGGATAGAGGATAGGATAGGATAGAGGATAGGATAGGATAGAAGATAGGATACGATAGAGGATAGGATAGGATAGAGGATAGGATAGGATAGAGAATAGGATAGGAAATAGGATAGGATAGGATAGAGGATAGGATAGGATAGGATTGAGGATAGGATTGGATAGAGGATAGGATAGGATAGAGGATAGAGGATAGAAGATAGGATAGGATAGAGGATAGGATAGGATAGACGATAGGATCAGATAGATGATATTATAGGATAGAGGATAGGATAGGATTCGATTGAGGATAGCATATGATAGAGGATAGGATAGAGGATAGTATAGGATAGTGGATAGGATAGGGTAGAGGATATGATAGGATTGAGGATAGGATAGAGGATAGGATAGGATAGAGGATACGATATTATAGAGGATAGGATAGAGGATAGGATAGGATAGTGGATAGGATAGGATAGAGGATATGATAGGATAGAGTATAGGATAGAGGATAGGATAGCATGGAGCATAGGAGAGGATTAAGGATAGGATAGGATAGAGGATAGGATAGAGGATAGGATAGAGGATAGGATAGAGGATAGGATAGAGGATAGGATAGAGGATAGGATAGGATAGGCTAGAGGATAGGATAGGTTAGAGGAAAGGATAGGATAGAGGATAGGATAGAGGTTTGGATAGACTAGAGGATAGGATAGGATAGAGGATGAGACAGGATAGAGGATAGGATAGAGGATTGGATAGAATAGAGGATATTATATAATAGAGGATAGGAGAGGATAGAGGATAGGATAGGATAGAGGATAGGATAGGATAGAGGATAGGATAGGATAGAGGATAGGATAGGATAGAGGATAGGATAGGATAGAGGATAGAGGATATGATAGTGTAGAGGATAGGATAGGATAGAGAATAGGATAGGATAGAGGATAGGATAGGATAGAGGATAGGATAGGATAGAGGTTACGATATTATAGAGGATAGGATAGGATAGAGGATAGGATAGGATAGTTGTTACGATAGGATAGAGAATAGGATAGGATAGTGGATAATATAGGATAGAGGATAGGATAGGGGATTGGATTGGATGGAGGACAGGAGACGAAAGAGGATAGGATAGGATAGAGGATAGGACAGGATAGAGGATAGGATAGGATAGAGGAGAGGATAGGATAGAGTATAGGATAGGATAGAGGATAGGATAGGATATAGGATAGGATAGGATAGAGGATAGGATAGGGGATTGGATAGGATAGGGGATTGGAGACGATAGAGGATAGGATAGGATAGAGGATAGGATAGGACAGAGGATAGGATAGGATAGAGGATAGGATAGAGGATAGGATAGGATAGAGGATAGGATAGGATAGAGGATAGGATAGAATAGAGGGTAGGATAGAGGATAGGATAGCATGGAGGATAGGATAGGATTAAGGATAGGATAGGATAGAGGATAGGATAGGATAGAGTATAGGATAGGATTGAGGCTATGATAGGATAGAGTATAGAATAGGATAGAGGATAGGATAGGATAGAGGATAGGATAGGATTGAGGATCGGATAAGATAGAGGATTGGATAGGATAGAGGATAGGATTGGATAGAGGATAGGATAGAGGATAGGATAGATCATAGGATAGAGGATTGAATAGGATAGAGGATAGGATAGGATAGAGGATAGGATAGGATAGCGGATAGGATAGGATATATGATTGCATACGATAGGGGATAGGATAGGATAGAGGATAGGATAGGATAGCGGATAGGATAGGATATATGATTGGATAGGATAGGGGATAGGATAGGATTGAGGATAGGATAGGATTGAGGATAGGATAGGATAGAGTACAGGTTAGGGGATTGAATACTATAGAGGATAGAATAGGATAGAGGATAGGATTGAGAATAAGATAGGATAGAGGATAGGATAGGATAGAGGATGGGATAGGGGATTGGATAGGATAGGGGATAGGAGACGTTAGAGGATAGGATAGGATAGAGGATAGGATAGAGGATACGATAGGATATATGATTGGATAGGATAGGGGATAGGATAGGATAGAGGATAGGATAGGATAGTGGATAGGATAGAGGATAGGATAGAGGATAGGATAGAGGATAGAATAGGATTGAGGATAGGATAGGATAGAGGATAGGATAGAGGATTTGATAGAGGATAGGATAGAGGATAGGATAGAGGATAGGATAGAGGATAGGATAGAGGATGGGATAGGGGATTGGATAGGATAGTTGATACGATAGGATAGAGAATAGGATAGGATAGTGGATAATATAGGATAGAGGATAGGATAGGGGATAGGATAGGCTGGAGGACAGGAGACGATAGAGGATAGGATAGGATAGAGGATAGGATAGGATAGAGGAGAGGATAGGATAGAGGATAGGATAAGATAGAGGATACGATATTATAGAGGATAGGATAGGATAGATTATAGGATAGCATAGAGGATAGGATAGGATAGAGGATAGGATTGGATAGAGGATGGGATAGGGGATTGGATAGGATAGGGGATAGGAGACGTTAGAGGATAGGATAGGATAGAGGATAGGATAGAGGATACGATAGGATATATGATTGGATAGGATAGGGGATAGGATAGGATAGAGGATTGGATAGGATAGAGGATAGGATAGAGGATAGGATAGAGGAAAGGATAGAGGATAGAATAGGATTGAGGATAGGATAGGATAGAGGATAGGATAGAGGATTAGATAGAGGATAGGATAGAGGATAGGATAGAGGATAGGATAGAGGATAGGATAGAGGATGGGATAGGGGATTGGATAGGATAGTTGATACGATAGGATAGAGAATAGGATAGGATAGAGGATAGGATAGGATAGAGGATAGGATAGGATAGAGGATAGGATAAGATAGGATAGAGAATAGGATAGGATAGAGGATAGGATAGAGGATAGAATAGGATAGAGGATAGGATAGGATAGACGATAGGATAGGATAGAGGATAGGATAGGACTGAAGATGGGATAGGATTGAGGATAGGATAGGATAGAGGATAGGATAGAGGATTGGATAGGATAGAGGACAGGATACGATAGAGGATAGGATAGGATAGAGGATAGGATAGGATAGAGGATAGGATAGGATAGATGTTAAGATAGGATAGAGGATAGGATAGAGGATAGGATAGGATAGAGCATAGGATACGATAGAGGATAGGATAGGATAGGATACAGAATAGGATAGGATAGATGATAGGATCGCATAGAGGATAGGATAGGGGATTGGATAGGATAGAGGATAGATAGGATAGAAGATAGGATAGGGGATTGGATACGATAGAGGACAGGAGATGATAGAGGATAGGATAGGATAGAGGATAGGATAGGATAGGATAGAGGATAGGATACGATAGAGGTTAGGATAGATGATATTATAGGATAGTGGACAGGATAGGATAGAGGATACGATATTACACAGGATAGGATAGGATAGAGGACAGGATAGGATAGAGGACAGGATAGGATTCAGGATAGGATAGGATAGAGGATAGGACAGGATAGGATACAAAATAGGTTAGGGTAGATGATATTATAGGATAGATCACAGGATAGGATAGAGGATCCGACATTATAGAGGGTAGGATAGGATAGAGGATAGGATAGAGGATAGGATGGTGGATAGGACACGATACGGGATAGGATAGGATAGGATAGAGAATAGAATAGGAAAGATGATATTATAGGATTGAGGATAGGATAGGATGGGGTATTGGATAGGATACAGGATAGGAGACGATAGAGGTTAGGATACGGTAGAGGATAGGATAGGATAGAGAATATTATAGGATAGATGATATTAAAGGCAAGAGGATAGGATATGACAGAGGCTACGATATTATACAGGATAGGATAGGATAGAGGATCGGATAGGATAGGATAGAGGATAGGATAGAGGATAGGATAGAGGATAGGATAGAGGATAGGATAGGATAGAGCATAGGATAGGATAGAGGATACGATAGGGGATTGGACAGTATAGATGATAATATAGGAAAGAGGAGAGGATATGATAGAGGATACGATATTATAGAGGATAGGATAGGATAGAGGATCGGATAGGATAGCGTAGAGGATCGTATAGGATAGGATAGAGGATCGGATAGGATAGGATAGAGGATAGGATAGGGGATTGGATAGGATCGAGGACAGGAGACGATTGACGATAGGATAGGATAGAGGATCGGATAGGATAGGGTAGATGATAGGATAGGGGATTGGATAGAATAGAACACAGGAGACGATAGCGGATAGGATATGATACAGGATAGGATAGTATAGAGGATAGGATAGGATAGAGGATAGGATAGAGGATAGGATACGATAGAGGATAGGATAGGATAGAGGATAGGATAGGATAGAGGATAGGATAGGATAGAGGATAGGATAGGATAGAGGATCGGATAGGATAGGATAGATGATAGGATAGTTGATTGGATAGGATAGAGGATAGGATACAAATACGGGGTAGGATAGGATAGGATAGAGAATAGAATAGGAAAAATAATATTATAGGATTGAGGATAGGATAGGATAGTGGATAGGTTAAAGGATTGGATAGAATAGAGGATAGGATATTGGATTGGATAGGAAAGAGGATAGGATACGATAGAGGATAGGATAGGATAGAGAAGAGGATAGAGGATAGGATAGGATAGAGGACAGCATAGGATTGAGGATAGGATAGAGGATTGTATAGGATATAGGACACGGTTCGATAGAGGATAGGATAGGATAGGGGATAGGGTAGAGGATAGGATAGAGGATAGGATAGGATAGAGGATAGGATAGAGGATAGGATAGGATAGAGGGTAGGATAGGATAGAGGATAGGATAGGATAGAGGATAGGATAGGATAGAGGATAGGATAGGATAGAGGATAGGATAGGATAGAGGATAGGATAGGATAGAGGATAGGATAAGATAGGATAGAGAATAGGATAGGATAGAGGATAGGATAGAGGATAGAATAGGATAGAGGATAGGATAGGATAGAGGATAGGATAGGATAGAGGATAGGATAGGACTGAAGATGGGATAGGATTGAGGATAGGATAGGATAGAGGATAGGATAGAGGATTGGATAGGATAGAGGACAGGATACGATAGAGGATAGGATAGGATAGAGGATAGGATAGGATAGAGGATAGGATAGGATAGAGAATGGGATAGGATAGAGGATATTATAGTGTAGAGGATAGGATAGGATAGATGATAGGATAGTTGATTGGATAGGATAGAGGATAGGATACGATACGGGGTAGGATAGGATAGGATAGAGAATAGAATAGGAAAAATAATATTATAGGATTGAGGATAGGATAGGATAGTGGATAGGTTAAAGGATTGGATAGAATAGAGGATAGGATATTGGATTGGATAGGATAGAGGATAGGATACGATAGAGGATAGGATAGGATAGAGAAGAGGATAGAGGATAGGATAGGATAGAGGACAGCATAGGATTGAGGATAGGATAGAGGATTGTATAGGATATAGGACACGGTTCGATAGAGGATAGGATAGGATAGGGGATAGGGTAGAGGATAGGATAGAGGATAGGATAGGATAGAGGATAGGATAGAGGATAGGATAGGATAGAGGGTAGGATAGGATAGAGGATAGGATAGGATAGAGGATAGGATAGGATAGAGGATAGGATAGGATAGAGGATAGGATAGGATAGAGGATAGGATAGGATAGAGGATAGGATAAGATAGGATAGAGAATAGGATAGGATAGAGGATAGGATAGAGGATAGAATAGGATAGAGGATAGGATAGGATAGAGGATAGGATAGGATAGAGGATAGGATAGGATAGAAGATAGGATAGAGGATAGGATAGGATAGTGGATAGGATAGGATAGAGGATAGAGAATAGGATACGATATAGGATAGAGAATAGGATAGGATATAGGATAGGATAGGATAGAGGATAGGACAGGATAGAGGATAGTATAGGATAGAGTATAGGATATGATAGGATAGAGGATGGGATAGGATAGAGGATAGGATAGGATAGAGGATAGAGGATAGGATAGAGGATAGCATAGAGGATAGGATAGGATAGAGGGTAGGGTAGAATTTGGATAGGATAGAGGATAGGATAGGATAGAGGATAGGATAGGATAGAGGATAGGATAGGATAGAGGATAGGATAGGATAGAGGATAGGATAGGATAGAGGATAGGATAGGATAGGGGATAGGATAGGATAGAGGATAGGATAGGATAGAGGATAGGATAGGATAGAGGATAGGATACAGGATAGGATAGGATAGGGGATAGGATAGGATAGAGGATAGGATAGGATAGAGAATAGGATAGGATAGAGGATAGGATAGAGGATAGGATAGGATAGAGGATAGGATAGGATAGAGGATAGGATAGGATAGAGGATAGGATAGGATAGGGGATAGGATAGGATAGAGGATAGGATAGGATAGAGAATAGGATAGGATAGAGAATAGTATAGAGGATAGTATAGGATAGAGGATAGGATAGGATAGAGGATAGGATAGGATAGAGGATAGGATAGGATAGAGGATAGGATAGGATAGGATAGAAGAGAGGATAGGATAGAGGAGAGGATAGGATAGAGGATAGGATAGGATAGAGGATAGGATAGGATAGAGGATAGGATAGAGGATAGGATAGGATAGAGGGTAGGATAGGATAGAGGATAGGATAGGATAGAGGATAGGATAGGATAGAGGATAGGATAGGATAGAGGATAGGATAGGATAGAGGATAGGATAGGATAGAGGATAGGACAGGATAGAGGATTGGATAGGATAGAGGGTTTGGTAGAATTGGGATAGGATACAGGATAGGATAGGATAGAGGATAGGATAGGATAGAGAATGGGATAGGATAGAGGATATTATAGTGTAGAGGATAGGATAGGATAGAGGATACGATATGATAGAGGATAGGAAAGAGGATAGGATATAATACAGTATAGGATAGGATTGAGTATAGGATGGGTTAGAGGATGGATATGGGATTGGATAGGATAGAAGATAGGATAGGATAGAGGATAGGATAGGATAGAGGATAGAGGATAGAGGATAGGATAGGATAGAGGATAGGATAGAGGATAGGATAGGATAGGGGATAGGATAGGATAGAGGATAGGATAGGATAGAGAATAGGATAGGATAGAGGATAGGATAGGATAGAGGATAGGATAGGATAGAGGATAGGATAGGATAGAGGATAGGATAGGATAGAGGATAGGATAGGATAGAGGATAGGATAGGATAGAGGATAGGATAGGATAGAGGATAGGATAGGATAGAGGATAGGATAGGATAGAGGATAGGATAGGATAGAGGATAGGATAGGATAGAGGATAGGATACGATAGAGGATAGGATAGGATAGAGGATAGGATAGGATAGAGGATACGATATTATACAGGATAGGATAGGATAGAGGACAGGATAGGATTCAGGATAGGATATAATAGGATAGGATAGAGGATAGGATAGGGGATTGGTTAGGATAGGGGATTGAATAGGATAGAGGATAGGAGACGATAGTGGATAGGATAGGGGATTGGATAGGATAGAGGACAGGAGACGATAGAGGATAGGATAGGATAGAGGATAGGATAGGATAGAGGATAGGATAGGATAGAGGATAGGATAGGATGGATGTTAGGATAGGATAGAGGATAGGATAGGATAGAGGATAGGATAGGATAGAGGATAGGATAGAATAGAGGATAGGATAGGATAGAGGATAGGATAGGATAGAGGATAGGATAGGATAGGATAGAAGAGAGGATAGGATAGAGGAGAGGATAGGATAGAGGATAGGATAGGATAGAGGATAGGATAGGATAGAGGATAGGATAGAGGATAGGATAGGATAGAGGGTAGGATAGGATAGAGGATAGGATAGGATAGAGGATAGGATAGGATAGAGGATAGGATAGGATAGAGGATCGGATAGGATAGCGTAGAGGATCGTATAGGATAGGATACCTGATCGGATAGGATAGGATAGAGGATAGGATAGGGGATTGGATAGGATCGAGGACAGGAGACGATTGACGATAGGATAGGATAGAGGATCGGATAGGATAGGGTAGATGATAGGATAGGGGATTGGATAGGATAGAACACAGGAGACGATAGCGGATAGGATAGAATAGGATAGAGGATAGGATAGGATTGAGGATAGGATACGATAGAGAATAGGATAGAGGATAGGATAGGATAGAGGATAGGATATAGGATTGGATAGGATAGAGGATTGGATACGATAGAGGATCGGATAGGATAGGATTGAGGATAGGATACGATAGAGAATAGGATAGAGGATACGATAGGATAGAGGATAGGATATAGGATTGGATAGGATAGAGGATTGGATACGATAGAGGATCGGATAGGATAGGATAGATGATAGGATAGGGGATTGGATAGGATGGAACACAGGAGACGATAGCGGATAGGATATGATACAGGATAGGATAGTATAGAGGATAGGATAGGATAGAGTATAGGATAGGATTGAGGATAGGATATAGGATTGAATAGGATAGAGGATAGGATACGATACGGGATAGGATAGGATAGGATAGAGAATAGAATAGGAAAGATGATATTAGAGGATTGAGGACAGGATAGGATAGTGGATTGGATAGGATAGAGCAGACGATAGAGGATAGGATAGGATAGAGGATAGGATAGGATAGAGGATAGGATAGGATAGAGGATAGGATAGGATAGAGGATAGGATAGGATAGAGGATAGGATAGGGGATTTGATAATATAGAGGATAGGTGACGATAGAGCATAGGATACGGTAGAGGATAGGATAGGATAGAGAACAGGACAGGGTAGATGATATTATAGGCAAGAGGATAGGATATGATAGAGGATACGATATTATACAGGATAGGATAGGATAGAGGACAGGATAGGATTCAGGATAGGATATAATAGGATAGGATAGAGGATAGGATAGGGGATTGGTTAGGATAGGGGATTGAATAGGATAGAGGATAGGAGACGATAGTGGATAGGATAGGGGATTGGATAGGATAGAGGACAGGAGACGATAGAGGATAGGATAGGATAGAGGATAGTATAGAGGATAGGATATAGGATAGGATAGAGAAGAGGATAGAGGATATTATAGGAAACAGTATAGGATATGATAGAGGATACGATATTATTGAGGATAGGATAGAATAGAGGATCGGACTGGATAGGATAGGATAGAGGATAGGATAGGGGATTGGTTAGGATTGGGGATTGGATAGGATAGAGGATAGGAGACGATAGAGGATAGGATAGGGGATTGGTTAGGATAGAGGACAGGAGACGATAGAGGATAGGATAGGATAGAGGATAGGATAGAGGATAGGATAGAGGATTGGATAGGATAGAGGATATTATAGGGAAGAGGATAGGATATGATAGAGAATACGATATTATAGAGGATAGGATAGGATCGAGGATCGGATAGGACAGAGGATTGGATAGGATAGAGGATAGGATAGGATAGAGGATAGGATATAGGATAGGATAGGATAGAGGATAGGATACGATAGAGGTTAGGATAGATGATATTATAGGATAGTGGACAGGATAGGATAGAGGATACGATATTATACAGGATAGGATAGGATAGAGGACAGGATAGGATAGAGGACAGGATAGGATTCAGGATAGGATAGGATAGAGGATAGGACAGGATAGGATACAGAATAGGTTAGGGTAGATGATATTATAGGATAGATCACAAGATAGGATAGAGGGTCCGATAGGGGATTGGATAGTATAGGATAGAGGATCGGATAGGATAGCGTAGAGGATCGAATAGGATAGGATAGAGGATCGGATAGGATAGGATAGAGGATAGGATAGGGGATTAGATAGGATCGAGGACAGGAGACGATTGAGGATAGGATAGGATAGAGGATCGGATAGGATAGGGTAGATGATAGGATAGGGGATTGGATAGAATAGAACACAGGAGACGATAGCGGATAGGATATGATACAGGATAGGATAGTATAGAGGATAGGATAGGATAGAGGATAGGATATAGGATTGGATAGGATAGAGGATAGGATACGATAGAGGATAGGATAGGATAGAGGATAGGATAGGATAGAGGATAGGATAGGATAGAGGATAGGATAGGATAGAGGATCGGATAGGATACGATAGATGATAGGATAGTTGATTGGATAGGATAGAGGATAGGATACGATACGGGGTAGGATAGGATAGGATAGAGAATAGAATAGGAAAAATAATATTATAGGGTTGAGGATAGGATAGGATAGTGGATAGGTTAAAGGATTGGATAGAATAGAGGATAGGATATTGGATTGGATAGGATAGAGGATAGGATACGATAGAGGATAGGATAGGATAGAGAAGAGGATAGAGGATAGGATAGGATAGAGGACAGCATAGGATTGAGGATAGGATAGAGGATTGTATAGGATATAGGACACGGTTCGATAGAGGATAGGATAGGATAGGGGATAGGGTAGAGGATAGGATAGAGGATAGGATACAGGATAGGATAGGATAGAGGGTAGGATAGGATAGAGGATAGGATAGGATAGAGGATAGGATAGGATAGAGGATAGGATAGGATAGAGGATAGGATAGGATAGAGGATAGGATAGGATAGAGGATAGGATAGGACTGAAGATGGGATAGGATTGAGGATAGGATAGGATAGAGGATAGGATAGAGGATTGGATAGGATAGAGGACAGGATACGATAGAGGATAGGATAGGATAGAGGATAGGATAGGATAGAGGATAGGATAGGATAGATGTTAAGATAGGATAGAGGATAGGATAGAGGATAGGATAGGATAGAGGATAGGATAGGATAGAGGATAGGATACGATAGAGGATAGGATAGGATAGAGGATAGGATACAGGATAGGATATAGGATAGGATAGAGAAGAGGATAGAGGATATTATAGGAAACAGTATAGGATATGATAGAGGATACGATATTATTGAGGATAGGATAGAATAGAGGATCGGACTGGATAGGATAGGATAGAGGATAGGATAGGGGATTGGTTAGGATTGGGGATTGGATAGGATAGAGGATAGGAGACGATAGAGGATAGGATAGGGGATTGGTTAGGATAGAGGACAGGAGACGATAGAGGATAGGATAGATGATTGGATAGGATAGAGGACAGGAGACGATAGAGGATAGGATAGGATAGAGGATAGGATAGCATAGAGGAAAGGATAGAGGATAGGATAGAGGGTTGGATAGGATAGAGGATAGGATAGGATAGAGGATAGGATAGGATAGAGGATAGGATAGGATAGAGGATAGGATAGGATGGATGATAGGATAGGATAGAGGATAGGATAGGATAGAGGATAGGATAGGATAGAGGATAGGATAGAATAGAGGATAGGATAGGATAGAGGATAGGATAGGATAGAGGATAGGATAGGATAGGATAGAAGAGAGGATAGGATAGAGGAGAGGATAGGATAGAGGATAGGATAGGATAGAGGATAGGATAGGATAGAGGATAGGATAGGATAGAGGATAGGATAGGATAGAGGATAGGATAGGATAGAGGATAGGATAGGATAGATGATATTATATGATAGATGCTACGATATTATAGAGGTTACGATAGGATAGAGGATAGGATAGGATAGAGGATAGGATATTATAGAGGATAGGATAGGATAGAGGATCGGATAGGATAGGATATAGGACAGTGGACGATAGAGGATAAGATAGGGTATTGGATAGGATAGAGGACAGGAGACGATAGAGGATAGGATAGGATAGAGGATAGGAGACGATAGAGGATAGGATAGATGATTGGATAGGATAGATGATTGGATAGGATAGAGGACAGGAGACGATAGAGGATAGGATAGGATAGAGGAAAGGATAGAGGATAGGATAGAGGATTGGATAGGATAGAGGATATTATAGGGAAGAGGATAGGATATGATAGAGAATACGATATTATAGAGGATAGGATAGGATCGAGGATCGGATAGGACAGAGGATTGGATAGGATAGAGGATAGGATAGGATAGAGGATAGGATATAGGATAGGATAGGATAGAGGATAGGATAGCATAGAGGAAAGGATAGAGGATAGGATAGAGGGTTGGATAGGATAGAGGATATTATAGGGAAGAGGATAGTATATGATAGAGAATACGATATTATAGAGGATAGGATAGGATAGAGGATAGGATAGGATAGAGGATAGGATAGGATAGAGGATCGGATAGGATAGGATAGATGATAGGATAGTTGATTGGATAGGATAGAGGATAGGATACGATACGGGGTAGGATAGGATAGGATAGAGAATAGAATAGGAAAGATAATATTATAGGATTGAGGATAGGATAGGATAGTGGATAGGTTAAAGGATTGGATAGAATAGAGGATAGGATATTGGATTGGATAGGATAGAGGATAGGATACGATAGAGGATAGGATAGGATAGAGAAGAGGATAGAGGATAGGATAGGATAGAGGACAGCATAGGATTGAGGATAGGATAGAGGATTGTATAGGATATAGTACACGGTTCGATAGAGGATAGGATAGGATAGGGGATAGGGTAGAGGATAGGATAGAGGATAGGATAGGATAGAGGATAGGATAGAGGATAGGATAGGATAGAGGGTAGGATAGGATAGAGGATAGGATAGGATAGAGGATAGGATAGGATAGAGGATAGGATAGGATAGAGGATAGGATAGGATAGAGGATAGGATAGGATAGAGGATAGGATAGGATAGAGGATAGGATAGGATAGAGGATAGGATAGGATAGAGGATAGGATACAGGATAGGATAGGATAGGGGATAGGATAGGATAGAGGATAGGATAGGATAGAGAATAGGATAGGATAGAGGATAGGATAGAGGATAGGATAGAGGATAGGATAGAGGATAGGATAGAGGATAGGATAGGATAGAGGATAGGATAGGATAGAGGATAGGATAGGATAGAGGATAGGATAGGATAGAGGATAGGATAGGATAGGGGATAGGATAGGATAGAGGATAGGATAGGATAGAGAATAGGATAGGATAGAGGATAGTATAGAGGATAGGATAGGATAGAGGATAGGATAGGATAGAGGATAGGATAGGATAGATAATAGGATAGTATAGAGGATAGGATAGGATAGAGGATAGGATAACATAGAGGAAAGGATAGAGGATAGGATAGAGGGTTGGATAGGATAGAGGATATTATAGGGAAGAGGATAGGATATGATAGAGAATAGGATATTATAGAGGATAGGATAGGATCGAGGATCGGATAGGATAGAGGATTGGATAGGATAGAGGATAGGATAGGATAGAGGATAGGATATAGGATTGGATAGGATAAAGGATAGGATACGATAGAGGATAGGATAGGATAGAGGATAGGATAGGATAGAGGATAGTATAGGATAGAGGATAGTATAGGATAGAGAATAGGATAGGATAGGATAGAGGATAGAATAGGATAGAGGATGGGATAGGATAGAGGATACGATAGGATAGAGGATAGGATAGGATATAGGATAGGATAAGATAGAGGATAGGATAGGATAGAGGATAGGATAGAGAATAGGACAGGATAGAGGATAGTATAGGGGATTGGATAGGACAGAAGATAGGAGACGATAGAGGATAGGATAGGATAGAGGATAGGATAGGATAGAGGAGAGGATAGGATAGAGGATAGGATAGGATAGAGGATAGGATAGAGGATTGGATAGGATAGAGGACAGGATACGATAGAGGATAGGATAGGATAGAGGATAGGATAGGATAGAGGATAGGATAGGATAGATGTTAAGATAGGATAGAGGATAGGATAGAGGATAGGATAGGATAGAGGATAGGATAGGATAGAGGATAGGATAGGATAGAGGATAGGATAGGATAGAGAATAGGATAGGATAGTGGATAGGATAGGATAGAGGATAGGATAGAATAGAGGATAGGTTAGGATAGAGGGTAGGATAGGATAGAGGATAGGATGGAGGATAGGATAGGATAGAGGGTAGGGTAGAATTTGTATAGGATACAGGATAGGATAGGATAGAAAACAGGATAGGATAGAGGATATTATAGGGTAGAGGATAGGATAGGATAGAGGATACGATATGATAGAGGATAGGAAAGAGGATAGGATATAATACAGTATAGGATAGGATTGAGTATAGGATGGGATAGAGGATAGGATAGGGTATTGGATAGGATGAAGGATAGGATAGGATAGAGGATAGGATAGGATAGAAGATAGAATAGGATACAGGATAGGATAGGATAGAGGATAGGATAGGATACGGGATAGGACAGGATAGAGGATTGGATAGGATAGAGGATATTATATGATAGACAATAGGATAGGATAGCGGATGGGATAGGATACAGGATAGGATAGGGTAAAGGATAGGATAGGTTAGGGGATAGTATAGGGTAGAGAATAGGATAGGATATGATAGAGGATAGGATAGGATAGAGGATGGGATAGGATAGAGGATACGATAGGATAGAGGATAGGATAGGATAGAGGATAGGATAGGATAGAGGATAGGATAGAGGATATTATAGGATAGAGGATAGGATAGGATAGAGGATATTATACGATAGACGATAGGATAGGATAGAGGATGGGATAGGATAGATGATATTATAGGATAGAGTTTAGGATAGGATAGAGGATAGGACAGGATAGAGGATAGGATAGGATAGAGGATAGGATAGGATAGAGGATAGGATAGGATAGAGGATAGGATAGGATAGAGAATAGGATAGGATAGAGGATAGGATAGGATAGAGGATAGGATAGGATAGAGGATAGCACAGTATAGAGGATAGGATAGGATAGAGGATAGGATAGGATAGAGAATGGGATAGGATAGAGGATATTATAGAGTAGAGGATAGGATAGTATAGAGGATACGATATGATAGAGGATAGGAAAGGGGATAGGATATAATACAGTATAGGATAGGATTGAGTATAGGATGGGTTAGAGGATGGATATGGGATTGGATAGGATAGAAGATAGGATAGGATAGAGGATAGGATAGGATAGAGGATAAAGGATAGAGGATAGGATAGGATAGAGGATAGGATAGAGGATAGGATAGAGGATAGGATAGGATAGGGGATAGGATAGGATAGAGGATAGGATAGGATAGAGAATAGGATAGGATAGAGGATAGGATAGAGGATAGGATAGGATAGAGGATAGGATAGGATAGAGGATAGGATAGGATAGAGGATAGGATAGGATAGAGGATAGGATAGGATAGAGGATAGGATAGGATAGGGAATAGGATAGGATAGATGATATTATAGGATAGAGGATAGGATAGGATAGAATACAGGATAGGACAGAGGGTAGGATAGTATATAGTATGGGATAGGATTGAGGATATGATAGGATAGAGGATGGGATAGGAAAGAGGATACGATAGGATAGAGGATACGATAGGATAGATGATATGATATGATATAGGATATTATAGGATAGAGGGTAGCATAGGATAGAGGATAGGGCAGCATAGAGGATTGGATAGAATACAGGATATTATAGGATAGAGGATATTATACGATAGACGATAGGATAGGATAGAGGATGGGATAGGATAGATGATATTATAGGATAGAGTTTAGGACAGGATAGAGGATAGGATAGGATAGAGGATAGGATAGGATAGAGGATAGGATAGGATAGAGGATAGGATAGGATAGAGGATAGGATAGAGGATAGGATAGGATAGGGGATAGGATAGGATAGAGTATAGGATAGGATAGAGAATAGGATAGGATAGAGGATAGGATAGGATAGAGGATATTATAGGATAGAGGATAGGATAGGATAGAGGATATTATACGATAGACGATAGGATAGGATAGAGGATGGGATAGGATAGATGATATTATAGGATAGAGTTTAGGATAGGATAGAGGATAGGACAGGATAGAGGATAGGATAGGATAGAGGATAGGATAGGATAGAGGATAGGATAGGATAGACGATAGGATAGGATAGAGGATAGGATAGGATAGCGGATAGGATAGGATGGACTATAGGATAGAATTGAGAATAGGATAACGTAGAGGATAGGATAGGATAGAGGATAGGATAGGATAGAGGATAGGATAGGATAGAGGATAGGATAGAGGATAGGATAGAGGATAGGATAGGATAGAGGGTAGGGTAGAATTTGGATAGGATACAGGATAGGATAGGATAGAGAAGAGGATAGGTTAGAGGATATTATAGGGTAGAGGATAGGATAGGATAGAGGATACGATATGATAGAGGATAGGAAAGAGGATAGGATATAATACAGTATAGGATAGGATTGAGTATAGGATGGGATAGAGGATAGGATAGAGGATAGGATAGGATAGAGGATAGGATAGGATAGAGGATATGATAGGATAGAGGATAGGATAGGATAGAGGATAGGATAGGATAGGATAGAAGAGAGGATAGGATAGAGGAGAGGATAGGATAGAGGATAGGATAGCATAGTGGATTGGATTGGATGCAGGATAGGATTCAGGATAGGATAGGATACAAGATTGGATAGGATAGAGGGTAGGATAGGATAGAGGATAGTATAGGATAGAGTATAGGTTATGATAGGATAGAGGATAGGATAGGATAGAGGATGGGATAGGATAGAGGATAGGATAGGATAGAGGATAGGAAAGGACAGAGTATAGGATAGGATAGAGGACAGGATAGGATAGAGTATTGGATAGGATAGACGATAGGATAGGATAGAGGATAGGATAGGATAGCGGATAGGATAGGATGGACTATAGGATAGAATTGAGAATAGGATAACGTAGAGGATAGGATAGGATAGAGGATAGGATAGGATAGAGGATAGGATAGGATAGAGGATAGGATAGAGGATAGGATAGGATAGAGGGTAGGGTAGAATTTGGATAGGATACAGGATAGGATAGGATAGAGAAGAGGATAGGTTAGAGGATATTATAGGGTAGAGGATAGGATAGGATAGAGGATACGATATGATAGAGGATAGGAAAGAGGATAGGATATAATACAGTATAGGATAGGATTGAGTATAGGATGGGATAGAGGATAGGATAGAGGATAGGATAGGATAGAGGATAGGATAGGATAGAGGATAGGATAGGATAGAGGATATGATAGGATATAGGATAGGATAGGATAGAGGATAGGATAGGATAGGATAGAAGAGAGGATAGGATAGAGGAGAGGATAGGATAGAGGATAGGATAGCATAGTGGATTGGATAGGATGCAGGATAGGATTCAGGATAGGATAGGATACAAGATTGGATAGGATAGAGGGTAGGATAGGATAGAGGATAGTATAGGATAGAGTATAGGTTATGATAGGATAGAGGATAGGATAGGATAGAGGATGGGATAGGATAGAGGATACAATAGGATAGAGGATAGGAAAGGACAGAGTATAGGATAGGATAGAGGACAGGATAGGATAGAGTATTGGATAGGATAGACGATAGGATAGGATAGAGGATAGGATAGGATAGCGGATAGGATAGGATGGACTATAGGATAGAATTGAGAATAGGATAACGTAGAGGATAGGTGAGGATAGAGGATAGGATAGGATAGAGGATAGGATAGGATAGAGGATAGGATAGAGGATAGGATAGGATAGAGGGTAGGGTAGAATTTGGATAGGATACAGGATAGGATAGGATAGAGAAGAGGATATGTTAGAGGATATTATAGGGTAGAGGATAGGATAGGATAGAGGATACGATATGATAGAGGATAGGAAAGAGGATAGGATATAATACAGTATAGGATAGGATTGAGTATAGGATGGGATAGAGGATAGGATAGAGGATAGGATAGGATAGAGGATAGGATAGGATAGAGGATAGGATAGGATAGAGGATAGGATAGGATAGAGGATAGGATAGGATAGAGGATAGGATAGGATAGAGGATAGGATAGGATAGGATAGAAGAGAGGATAGGATAGAGGAGAGGATAGGATAGAGGATAGGATAGAGGATAGGATAGAGGATAGGATAGGATAGAGGATAGGATAGCATAGTGGATTGGATAGGTTGCAGGATAGGATTGAGGATAGGATAGGATAGAAGATTGGATAGGATAGAGGATAGGATAGGATAGAGGATAGTATAGGATAGAGTATAGGATATGATAGGATAGAGGATAGAATAGGATAGAGTATGGGACAGGATAGAGGATAGGATAGGATAGAGGATAGAGGATAGGATAGGATAGAGGATAGGATAGGATAGAGGATAGGATAGGATAGAGGATAGGATAGAGAATAGGACAGGATAGAGGATAGTATAGGGGATTGGATAGGATAGAAGATAGGAGACGATAGAGGATAGGATAGGATAGAGAATAGGATAGGATAGAGGATAGGATTGAGGATAGATTACACGATAGAGGATAGGATAGGATAGAGGATAGGATAGGATAGAGGATAGGATAGGATAGAGGATAGGATAGGATAGAGGATAGGATAGGATAGAGGATAGGATAGGATAGAGGATAGGATAGGATAGAGGATAGGATAGGATAGAGGATAGGATAGGATAGAGGATAGGATACGATAGAGGATAGGCTGGGATAGAGGATAGGATAGGATAGAGGATAGGATAGGATAGAGGATATGATAGGATAGAGGATAGGATAGGATAGAGGATAGGATAGGATAGGATAGAAGAGAGGATAGGATAGAGGAGAGGATAGGATAGAGGATAGGATAGGATAGAGGATAGAATAGCATAGTGGATTGGATAGGATGCAGGATAGGATTCAGGATAGGATAGGATACAAGATTGGATAGGATAGAGGGTAGGATAGGATAGAGGATAGTATAGGATAGAGTATAGGTTATGATAGGATAGAGGATAGGATAGGATAGAGGATGGGATAGGATAGAGGATACAATAGGATAGAGGATAGGAAAGGACAGAGTATAGGATAGGATAGAGGACAGGATAGGATAGAGTATTGGATAGGATAGACGATAGGATAGGATAGAGGATAGGATAGGATAGCGGATAGGATAGGATGGACTATAGGATAGAATTGAGAATAGGATAACGTAGAGGATAGGTGAGGATAGAGGATAGGATAGGATAGAGGATAGGATAGGATAGAGGATAGGATAGAGAAGAGGATATGTTAGAGGATATTATAGGGTAGAGGATAGGATAGGATAGAGGATACGATATGATAGAGGATAGGAAAGAGGATAGGATATAATACAGTATAGGATAGGATTGAGTATAGGATGGGATAGAGGATAGGATAGAGGATAGGATAGGATAGAGGATAGGATAGGATAGAGGATAGGATAGGATAGAGGATAGGATAGGATAGAGGATAGGATAGGATAGAGGATAGGATAGGATAGGATAGAAGAGAGGATAGGATAGAGGAGAGGATAGGATAGAGGATAGGATAGAGGATAGGATAGAGGATAGGATAGGATAGAGGATAGGATAGCATAGTGGATTGGATAGGTTGCAGGATAGGATTGAGGATAGGATAGGATAGAAGATTGGATAGGATAGAGGATAGGATAGGATAGAGGATAGTATAGGATAGAGTATAGGATATGATAGGATAGAGGATAGAATAGGATAGAGTATGGGACAGGATAGAGGATAGGATAGGATAGAGGATAGAATAGGATAGAGTATGGGACAGGATAGAGGATAGGATAGGATAGAGGATAGAGGATAGGATAGGATAGAGGATAGGATAGGATAGAGGATAGGATAGGATAGAGGATAGGATAGAGAATAGGACAGGATAGAGGATAGTATAGGGGATTGGATAGGATAGAAGATAGGAGACGATAGAGGATAGGATAGGATAGAGAATAGGATAGGATAGAGGATAGGATTGAGGATAGATTACACGATAGAGGATAGGATAGGATAGAGGATAGGATAGGATAGAGGATAGGATAGGATAGAGGATAGGATAGGATAGAGGATAGTATAGGATAGAGTATAGGTTATGATAGGATAGAGGATAGGATAGGATAGAGGATAGGATAGGATAGAGGATAGGATAGGATAGAGGATAGGATAGGATAGAGGATAGGATAGGATAGAGGATAGGATAGGACTGAAGATGGGATAGGATTGAGGATAGGATAGGATAGAGGATAGGATAGAGGATTGGATAGGATAGATGACAGGATACTATAGAGGATAGGATAGGATAGAGGATAGGATAGGATAGAGGATAGGATAGGATAGAGGATAGGATAGGATAGAGGATAGGGTACGATAGAGGATAGGCTGGGATAGAGGATAGGATAGGATAGAGGATAGGATAGGATAGAGGATATGATAGGATAGAGGATAGGATAGGATAGAGGATAGGATAGGATAGGATAGAAGAGAGGATAGGATAGAGGAGAGGATAGGATAGAGGATAGGATAGGATAGAGGATAGAATAGCATAGTGGATTGGATAGGATGCAGGATAGGATTCAGGATAGGATAGGATACAAGATTGGATAGGATAGAGGGTAGGATAGGATAGAGGATAGTATAGGATAGAGTATAGGTTATGATAGGATAGAGGATAGGATAGGATAGAGGATGGGATAGGATAGAGGATACAATAGGATAGAGGATAGGAAAGGACAGAGTATAGGATAGGATAGAGGACAGGATAGGATAGAGTATTGGATAGGATAGACGATAGGATAGGATAGAGGATAGGATAGGATAGCGGATAGGATAGGATGGACTATAGGATAGAATTGAGAATAGGATAACGTAGAGGATAGGTGAGGATAGAGGATAGGATAGGATAGAGGATAGGATAGGATACAGGATAGGATAGGATAGAGAAGAGGATATGTTAGAGGATATTATAGGGTAGAGGATAGGATAGGATAGAGGATACGATATGATAGAGGATAGGAAAGAGGATAGGATATAATACAGTATAGGATAGGATTGAGTATAGGATGGGATAGAGGATAGGATAGAGGATAGGATAGGATAGAGGATAGGATAGGATAGAGGATAGGATAGGATAGAGGATAGGATAGGATAGAGGATAGGATAGGATAGGATAGAAGAGAGGATAGGATAGAGGAGAGGATAGGATAGAGGATAGGATAGAGGATAGGATAGAGGATAGGATAGGATAGAGGATAGGATAGCATAGTGGATTGGATAGGTTGCAGGATAGGATTGAGGATAGGATAGGATAGAAGATTGGATAGGATAGAGGATAGGATAGGATAGAGGATAGTATAGGATAGAGTATAGGATATGATAGGATAGAGGATAGAATAGGATAGAGTATGGGACAGGATAGAGGATAGGATAGGATAGAGGATAGAATAGGATAGAGTATGGGACAGGATAGAGGATAGGATAGGATAGAGGATAGAGGATAGGATAGGATAGAGGATAGGATAGGATAGAGGATAGGATAGGATAGAGGATAGGATAGAGAATAGGACAGGATAGAGGATAGTATAGGGGATTGGATAGGATAGAAGATAGGAGACGATAGAGGATAGGATAGGATAGAGAATAGGATAGGATAGAGGATAGGATTGAGGATAGATTACACGATAGAGGATAGGATAGGATAGAGGATAGGATAGGATAGAGGATAGGATAGGATAGAGGATAGTATAGGATAGAGTATAGGTTATGATAGGATAGAGGATAGGATAGGATAGAGGATAGGATAGGATAGAGGATAGGATAGGATAGAGGATAGGATAGGACTGAAGATGGGATAGGATTGAGGATAGGATAGGATAGAGGATAGGATAGAGGATTGGATAGGATAGATGACAGGATACGATAGAGGATAGGATAGGATAGAGGATAGGATAGGATAGAGGATAGGATAGGATAGAGGATAGGATAGGATAGAGGATAGGATAGGATAGAGGATAGGATAGGATAGGATAGATGAGAGGATAGGATAGAGGAGAGGATAGGATTGAGGGTAGGATTGGATAGAGGATAGGATAGGACAGGATAGAGGATATGATAGGATAGAGGATAGGATGGAGGATAGGATAGGATTGAGGGTAGGATTGGATAGAGGATAGGATAGGATGGAGGATAGAGGATAGGATAGGATAGAGGATAGGATAGGATAGAGGATAGGATAGGATAGAGGATAGGATAGAGAATAGGACAGGATAGAGGATAGTATAGGGGATTGGATAGGATAGAAGATAGGAGACGATAGAGGATAGGATAGGATAGAGAATAGGATAGGATAGAGGATAGGATTGAGGATAGATTACACGATAGAGGATAGGATAGGATAGAGGATAGGATAGGATAGAGGATAGGATAGGATAGAGGATAGGATAGGATAGAGGATAGGATAGGATAGAGGATAGGATACGATAGAGGATAGGCTAGGATAGACGATAGGATAGGATAGAGGATAGGATAGGATAGCGGATAGGATAGGATGGACTATAGGATAGTATTGAGAATAGGATAACGTAGAGGATAGGATAGGATAGAGGATAGGATAGGAAAGAGGATAGGATAGGATAGAGGATAGGATAGGATAGAGGATAGGATAGGATAGAGGATAGGATAGGATAGAGGATAGGATAGGATGGAGGATAGGATAGGATAGAGGATAGGATAGGATAGAGGATAGGATAGAATAGAGGATAGGATAGGATAGAGGATAGGATAGGATAGAGGATAGGATAGGATAGGATAGAAGAGAGGATAGGATAGAGGAGAGGATAGGATAGAGGATAGGATAGGATAGAGGATAGGATAGGATAGAGGATAGGATAGAGGATAGGATAGGATAGAGCGTAGGATAGGATAGAGGATAGGATAGGATAGAGGATAGGATAGGATAGAGGATAGGATAGGATAGAGGATAGGATAGGATAGAGGATAGGATAGGATAGAGTATAGGATAGGATAGAGGATAGGATAGGGTAGAGGATAGGATAGGACTGAAGATGGGATAGGATTGAGGATAGGATAGGATAGAGGATAGGATAGAGGATTGGATAGGATAGATGACAGGATACGATAGAGGATAGGATAGGATAGAGGATAGGATAGGATAGAGGATAGGATAGGATAGATGTTAAGATAGGATAGAGGATAGGATAGAGGATAGGATAGAGGATAGGATAGGATAGAGGATAGGATAGGATAGAGGATAGGATAGGATAGAGGATAGGATAGGATAGAGGATAGGATAGGATAGAGGATAGGATAGGATAGAGGATAGGATAGGATAGAGGATAGGATAGGATTGCATAGAGTATAGGGTAGAGGATATTATAGGATAGTGGATACGATAGGATTGAGGATAGGATAGGATAGAAGATAGGATAGAGGATAGGATAGGATAGTGGATAGGATAGGATAGAGGATAGAGAATAGGATACGATATAGGATAGAGAATAGGATAGGATATAGGATAGGATAGGATAGAGGATAGGACAGGATAGAGGAAATGATAGGATAGAGGATAGGATGGAGGATAGGATAGGATTGAGGGTAGGATTGGATAGAGGATAGGATAGGATGGAGGATAGGACAGGACACAGGATATGATAGGATAGAGGATGGGATAGGATAGAGGATACGATAGGATAGAGGATAGGATAGCATAGTGGATTGGATAGGATGCAGGATAGGATAGGATAGAGGATAGTATAGGATAGAGGATAGAGGATAGAATAGGATAGAGGATAGGATAGGATAGAGGATAGTATAGGATAGAGGATAGGATTGAGGATAGATTATACGATAGAGGATAGGATAGGATAGAGGATAGGATAGGATAGAGGATAGGATAGGATAGAGGATAGGATAGGATAGAGGATACGATAGGATAGAGGATAGGATAGGATAGAGGATAGGACAGGACAGAGGATATGATAGGATAGAGGATGGGATAGGATAGAGGATACGATAGGATAGAGGATAGGGTAGCATAGTGGATTGGATAGGATGCAGGATAGGATTGACGATAGGATAGGATAGAAGATTGGATAGGATACAGGATAGGATAGGGTACAGGTTAGGATATGTTAGAGGATAGTATAGGATAGTTAATAGGATAGGATAGGTTAGAGGATGGGATAGGATAGAGGATACGATAGGATAGAGGATAGGATAGGATAGAGGATAGGATAAGATAGAGGATAGGATAGGATAGAGGATAGGATAGAGAATAGGACAGGATAGAGGATAGTATAGGGGATTGGATAGGATAGAGGATAGGAGATGATAGAGGATAGGATAGGATAGAGGATAGGATAGGGTAGAGGATAGGATAGAGGATAGGATAGGATAGTGGATAGGATAGGATAGAGGATAGGATAGGATAGAGGATAGGATAGGATAGAGGATAGGATAGGATAGAGGATAGGATAGTGGATAGGATAGGATAGAGAATAGGATAGGATAGAGGATAGGATAGGATAGAGGATGGGATAGGATAGAAGATAGGAAAGGACAGAGGATAGGATAGGATAGATGATATGATAGGATAGAGGATAGGATAGGATAGAGGATAGGATAGGATAGGATAGAAGAGAGGATAGGATAGAGGAGAGGATAGGATAGAGGATAGGATAGCATAGTGGATTGGATAGGATGCAGGATAGGATTCAGGATAGGATAGGATACAAGATTGGATAGGATAGAGGGTAGGATAGGATAGAGGATAGTATAGGATAGAGTATAGGTTATGATAGGATAGAGGATAGGATAAGATAGAGGATAGGATAGGATAGAGGATAGGATAGAGAATAGGACAGGATAGAGGATAGTATAGGGGATTGGATAGGATAGAGGATAGGAGATGATAGAGGATAGGATAGGATAGAGGATAGGATAGGGTAGAGGATAGGATAGAGGATAGGATAGGATAGTGGATAGGATAGGATAGAGGATAGGATAGGATAGAGGATAGGATAGGATAGAGGATAGGATAGGATAGAGGATAGGATAGTGGATAGGATAGGATAGAGAATAGGATAGGATAGAGGATAGGATAGGATAGAGGATGGGATAGGATAGAAGATAGGAAAGGACAGAGGATAGGATAGGATAGATGATATGATAGGATAGAGGATAGGATAGGATAGAGGATAGGATAGGATAGGATAGAAGAGAGGATAGGATAGAGGAGAGGATAGGATAGAGGATAGGATAGCATAGTGGATTGGATAGGATGCAGGATAGGATTCAGGATAGGATAGGATACAAGATTGGATAGGATAGAGGGTAGGATAGGATAGAGGATAGTATAGGATAGAGTATAGGTTATGATAGGATAGAGGATAGGATAAGATAGAGAATAGGATAGGATAGAGGATAGTATAGGATAGAGGATAGGATAGGATAGAGGATAGGATAGGATAGAGGATAGGATACGATAGAGGATAGGCTAGGATAGACGATAGGATAGGATAGAGGATAGGATAGGATAGCGGATAGGATAGGATGGACTATAGGATAGTATTGAGAATAGGATAACGTAGAGGATAGGATAGGATAGAGGATAGGATAGGAAAGAGGATAGGATAGGATAGAGGATAGGATAGGATAGAGGATAGGATAGGATAGAGGATAGGATAGGATAGAGGATAGGATAGGATGGAGGATAGGATAGGATAGAGGATAGGATAGGATAGAGGATAGGATAGAATAGAGGATAGGATAGGATAGAGGATAGGATAGGATAGAGGATAGGATAGGATAGGATAGAAGAGAGGATAGGATAGAGGAGAGGATAGGATAGAGGATAGGATAGGATAGAGGATAGGATAGGATAGAGGATAGGATAGGATAGAGGATAGGATAGGATAGAGGATAGGATAGGATGGAGGATAGGATAGGATAGAGGATAGGATAGGATAGAGGATAGGATAGAATAGAGGATAGGATAGGATAGAGGATAGGATAGGATAGAGGATAGGATAGGATAGGATAGAAGAGAGGATAGGATAGAGGAGAGGATAGGATAGAGGATAGGATAGGATAGAGGATAGGATAGGATAGAGGATAGGATAGAGGATAGGATAGGATAGAGCGTAGGATAGGATAGAGGATAGGATAGGATAGAGGATAGGATAGGATAGAGGATAGGATAGGATAGAGGATAGGATAGGATAGAGTATAGGATAGGATAGAGGATAGGATAGGGTAGAGGATAGGATAGGACTGAAGATGGGATAGGATTGAGGATAGGATAGGATAGAGGATAGGATAGAGGATTGGATAGGATAGATGACAGGATACGATAGAGGATAGGATAGGATAGAGGATAGGATAGGATAGAGGATAGGATAGGATAGATGTTAAGATAGGATAGAGGATAGGATAGAGGATAGGATAGAGGATAGGATAGAGGATAGGATAGGATAGAGGATAGGATAGGATAGAGGATAGGATAGGATAGAGGATAGGATAGGATAGAGGATAGGATAGGATAGAGGATAGGATAGGATAGAGGATAGGATAGGATAGAGGATAGGATAGGATTGCATAGAGTATAGGGTAGAGGATATTATAGGATAGTGGATACGATAGGATTGAGGATAGGATAGGATAGAAGATAGGATAGAGGATAGGATAGGATAGTGGATAGGATAGGATAGAGGATAGAGAATAGGATACGATATAGGATAGAGAATAGGATAGGATATAGGATAGGATAGGATAGAGGATAGGACAGGATAGAGGAAATGATAGGATAGAGGATAGGATGGAGGATAGGATAGGATTGAGGGTAGGATTGGATAGAGGATAGGATAGGATGGAGGATAGGACAGGACAGAGGATATGATAGGATAGAGGATGGGATAGGATAGAGGATACGATAGGATAGAGGATAGGATAGCATAGTGGATTGGATAGGATGCAGGATAGGATAGGATAGAGGATAGTATAGGATAGAGGATAGAGGATAGAATAGGATAGAGGATAGGATAGGATAGAGGATAGTATAGGATAGAGGATAGGATTGAGGATAGATTATACGATAGAGGATAGGATAGGATAGAGGATAGGATAGGATAGAGGATAGGATAGGATAGAGGATAGGATAGGATAGAGGATACGATAGGATAGAGGATAGGATAGGATAGAGGATAGGACAGGACAGAGGATATGATAGGATAGAGGATGGGATAGGATAGAGGATACGATAGGATAGAGGATAGGGTAGCATAGTGGATTGGATAGGATGCAGGATAGGATTGACGATAGGATAGGATAGAAGATTGGATAGGATACAGGATAGGATAGGGTACAGGTTAGGATATGTTAGAGGATAGTATAGGATAGTTATTAGGATAGGATAGGTTAGAGGATGGGATAGGATAGAGGATACGATAGGATAGAGGATAGGATAGGATAGAGGATAGGATAAGATAGAGGATAGGATAGGATAGAGGATAGGATAGAGAATAGGACAGGATAGAGGATAGTATAGGGGATTGGATAGGATAGAGGATAGGAGATGATAGAGGATAGGATAGGATAGAGGATAGGATAGGGTAGAGGATAGGATAGAGGATAGGATAGGATAGTGGATAGGATAGGATAGAGGATAGGTTAGGATAGAGGATAGGATAGGATAGAGGATAGGATAGGATAGAGGATAGGATAGTGGATAGGATAGGATAGAGAATAGGATAGGATAGAGGATAGGATAGGATAGAGGATGGGATAGGATAGAAGATAGGAAAGGACAGAGGATAGGATAGGATAGATGATATGATAGGATAGAGGATAGGATAGGATAGAGGATAGGATAGGATAGGATAGAAGAGAGGATAGGATAGAGGAGAGGATAGGATAGAGGATAGGATAGCATAGTGGATTGGATAGGATGCAGGATAGGATTCAGGATAGGATAGGATACAAGATTGGATAGGATAGAGGGTAGGATAGGATAGAGGATAGTATAGGATAGAGTATAGGTTATGATAGGATAGAGGATAGGATAAGATAGAGAATAGGATAGGATAGAGGATAGTATAGGATAGAGGATAGGATAGGATAGAGGATAGGATAGGATAGAGGATAGGATACGATAGAGGATAGGCTAGGATAGACGATAGGATAGGATAGAGGATAGGATAGGATAGCGGATAGGATAGGATGGACTATAGGATAGTATTGAGAATAGGATAACGTAGAGGATAGGATAGGATAGAGGATAGGATAGGAAAGAGGATAGGATAGGATAGAGGATAGGATAGGATAGAGGATAGGATAGGATAGAGGATAGGATAGGATAGAGGATAGGATAGGATGGAGGATAGGATAGGATAGAGGATAGGATAGGATAGAGGATAGGATAGGATAGAGGATAGGATAGGATAGAGTATAGGATAGGATAGAGGATAGGATAGGGTAGAGGATAGGATAGGACTGAAGATGGGATAGGATTGAGGATAGGATAGGATAGAGGATAGGATAGAGGATTGGATAGGATAGATGACAGGATACGATAGAGGATAGGATAGGATAGAGGATAGGATAGGATAGAGGATAGGATAGGATAGATGTTAAGATAGGATAGAGGATAGGATAGAGGATAGGATAGAGGATAGGATAGGATAGAGGATAGGATAGGATAGAGGATAGGATAGGATAGAGGATAGGATAGGATAGAGGATAGGATAGGATAGAGGATAGGATAGGATAGAGGATAGGATAGGATAGAGGATAGGATAGGATTGCATAGAGTATAGGGTAGAGGATATTATAGGATAGTGGATACGATAGGATTGAGGATAGGATAGGATAGAAGATAGGATAGAGGATAGGATAGGATAGTGGATAGGATAGGATAGAGGATAGAGAATAGGATACGATATAGGATAGAGAATAGGATAGGATATAGGATAGGATAGGATAGAGGATAGGACAGGATAGAGGAAATGATAGGATAGAGGATAGGATGGAGGATAGGATAGGATTGAGGGTAGGATTGGATAGAGGATAGGATAGGATGGAGGATAGGACAGGACAGAGGATATGATAGAATAGAGGATGGGATAGGATAGTGGATAGGATAGGATAGAGGATAGGATAGGATAGAGGATAGGATAGGATAGAGGATAGGATAGGATAGAGGATAGGATAGTGGATAGGATAGGATAGAGAATAGGATAGGATAGAGGATAGGATAGGATAGAGGATAGGATAGGATAGAGGATAGGATACGATAGAGGATAGGCTAGGATAGAGGATAGGATAGGATAGAGGGTAGGGTAGAATTTGGATAGGATACAGGATAGGATAGTATAGAGGATAGGATAGGATAGAGGATAGGATAGGATAGAGAATGGGATAGGATAGAGGATAGGATAGGATAGAGGATAGGATAGGATAGAGGATAGGATAGGATAGAGGATAGGATAGGATAGAGGATAGCATAGAGGATAGGATAGGATAGAGGGTAGGGTAGGATAGAGGATAGGATAGGATAGACGATAGGATAGGATAGAGGATAGGATAGGATAGAGGATAGTATAGGATAGAGGATAGGATAGGATAGAGGATAGAGGATAGAGGATAGAGGATAGGATAGGATAGAGGATAGGATAGAGGATAGGATAGAGGATAGGATAGCATAGGGGATAGGATAGGATAGAGGATAGGATAGGATAGAGAATAGGATAGGATAGAGGATAGGATAGAGGATAGGATAGGATAGAGGATAGGATAGGATAGAGGATAGGATAGGATAGAGGAGAGGATAGGATAGAGGATAGGATAGGATAGAGGATAGGATAGGATAGAGGATAGGATAGGATAGAGGATAGCATAGAGGATAGGATAGGATAGAGGGTAGGGTAGAATTCGGATAGGATACAGGATAGGATAGGATAGAGAAGAGGATAGGATAGAGGATATTATAGGGTAGAGGATAGGATAGGATAGAGGATACGATATGATAGAGGATAGGAAAGAGGATAGGATATAATACAGTATAGGATAGGATTGAGTATGGGATGGGATAGAGGATAGGATAGGGTATTGGATAGGATAGAGGATAGGATAGGATAGAGGATAGGATAGGATAGAGGATAGGATACGATAGAGGATAGGATAGGATAGAGAATAGGATAGGATAGAGGATAGGATAGGATAGAGGATAGGATAGGATAGAGGATAGGATAGGATAGACGATAGGATAGGATAGAGGATAGGATAGGATAGAGGATAGTATAGGATAGAGGATAGGATAGGATAGAGGATAGGATAGGATAGAGGGTAGGGTAGAATTTGGATAGGATACAGGATAGGATAGGATAGAGGATAGGATAGGATAGAGGATAGGATAGGATAGAGGGTAGGGTAGAATTTGGATAGGATACAGGATAGGATAGGATAGAGGATAGGATAGGATAGAGAATGGGATAGGATAGAGGATATTATAGATTAGAGGATAGGATAGGATAGAGGATACGATATGATAGAGGATAGGAAAGAGGATAGGATATAATACAGTATAGGATAGGATTGAGTATAGGATGGGTTAGAGGATGGGATATGGGATTGGATAGGATAGAAGATAGGATAGGATAGAGGATAGGATAGGATAGAGGATAGGATACGATAGAGGATAGGATAGGATAGAGAATAGGATAGGATAGAGGATAGGATAGGATAGAGGATAGGATAGGATAGAGGAGAGGATAGGATAGAGGATAGGATAGGATAGAGGATAGGATAGGATAGTGGATAGGATAGGATAGAGGATAGCATAGAGGATAGGATAGGATAGAGGGTAGGGTAGAATTCGGATAGGATACAGGATAGGATAGGATAGAGGATATTATAGGGTAGAGGATAGGATAGGATAGAGGATACGATATGTTAGAGGATAGGAAAGAGGATAGGATATAATACAGTATAGGATAGGATTGAGTATGGGATGGGATAGAGGATAGGATAGGGTATTGGATAGGATAGAGGATAGGATAGGATAGAGGATAGGATAGGACAGAGGATAGGATACGATAGAGGATAGGATAGGATAGAGAATAGGATAGGATAGAGGATAGGATAGGATAGAGGATAGGATAGGATAGAGGATAGGATAGGATAGACGATAGGATAGGATAGAGGATAGGATAGGATAGAGGATAGTATAGGATAGAGGATAGGATAGGATAGAGGGTAGGATAGGATAGAGGGTACGGTAGAATTTGGATAGGATACAGGATAGGATAGGATAGAGAAGAGGATAGGATAGAGGATATTGTAGGGTAGAGGATAGGATAGGATAGAGGATAGGATAGGATAGAGAATAGGATAGGATAGAGGATAGAATAGGATAGAGGATAGGATAGGATAGAGGACAGGATAGGATAGACGATAGGAGAGGATAGAGGATAGGATAGGATAGAGGATAGTATAGGATAGAGGATAGGATAGGATAGAGGATAGGATAGGATAGAGGGTAGGGTAGAATTTGGATAGGATACAGGATAGGATAGGATAGAGGATAGGATAGGATAGAGAATGGGATAGGATAGAGGATAGGATAGGATAGAGGATAGGATAGGATAGAGGATAGGATAGGATAGAGGATAGGATAGGATAGACGATAGGATAGGATAGGGGATAGGATAGGATAGAGGATAGGATAGGATAGAGGATAGGATAGGATAGAGGATAGGATAGGATAGAGAATAGGATAGGATAGAGGATAGGATAGGATAGAGGATAGGATAGGATAGAGGATAGGACACTATAGAGGATAGGATAGGATAGAGGATAGGATAGGATAGAGGATAGGATAGGATAGAGGATAGGATAGGATAGAGGATAGGATAGGATAGACGATAGGATAGGATAGGATAGAGGATAGTATAGGATAGAGGATAGGATAGGATAGAGGATAGAGGATAGAGGATAGGATAGAGGATAGGATAGGATAGGGGATAGGATAGGATAGAGGATAGGATAGGATAGATCGTAGGATAGGATAGAGGATAGGATAGGATAGAGGATAGGATAGGATAGAGGATAGGATAGGATAGAGGATAGGATAGGATAGAGGATAGGATAGGATAGAGGATAGGATAGGATAGAGGATAGGATAGGACTGAAGATGGGATAGGATTGAGGATAGGATAGGATAGAGGATAGGATAGAGGATTGGATAGGATAGGGGATAGGATAGGATAGAGGATAGGATAGGATAGAGGATAGGACACTATAGAGGATAGGATAGGATAGAGGATAGGATAGGATAGAGGATAGGATAGAGGATTGGATAGGATAGGGGATAGGATAGGATAGAGGATAGGATAGGATAGAGGATAGGATAGGATAGACGATAGGATAGGATAAAGGATAGGATAGGATAGAGGATAGGATAGGATAGGATAGAGGATAGGATAGGATAGGGAATACGATAGGATAGATGATATTATAGGATGGAGGATAGGATAGGATAGAATACAGGATAGGACAGAGGGTAGGATAGTATATAGTATGGGATAGGATTGAGGATATGATAGGATAGAGGATGGGATAGGAAAGAGGATACGATAGGATAGAGGATACGATAGGATAGATGGTAGGATATGATATAGGATATTATAGGATAGAGGGTAGCATAGGATAGAGGATAGGACAGCATAGAGGATTGGATAGAATACAGGATATTATAGGATAGAGGATATTATACGATAGACGATAGGATAGGGTAGAGGATGGGATAGGATAGATGATATTATAGGATAGAGTTTAGGATAGGATAGAGGATAGGACAGGATAGAGGATAGGATAGGATAGAGGATAGGATAGGATAGAGGATAGGATAGGATAGAGGATAGGATAGGATAGAGGATATGATAGGATAGAGGATAGGATAGGATAGGATAGAGGATAGGATAGGATAGAGGATAGGATAGGATAGAGGATAGGATAGGATAGAGGATAGGATAGGATAGAGGAGAGGATAGGATAGAGGATAGGATAGGATAGAGGATAGGATAGGATAGAGGATACGATATGATAGAGGATAGGAAAGAGGATAGGATATAATACAGTATAGGATAGGATTGAGTATGGGATGGGATAGAGGATAGGATAGGGTATTGGATAGGATAGAGGATAGGATAGGATAGAGGATAGGATAGGATAGAGGATAGGATACGATAGAGGATAGGATAGGATAGAGAATAGGATAGGATAGAGGATAGGATAGGATAGAGGATAGGATAGGATAGAGGATAGGATAGGATAGACGATAGGATAGGATAGACGATAGGATAGGATAGAGGATAGGATAGGATAGAGGATAGGATAGAGGATAGGATAGGATAGAGGATAGTATAGGATAGAGGATAGGATAGGATAGAGGATAGGATAGGATAGAGGGTAGGGTAGAATTTGGATAGGATACAGGATAGGATAGGATAGAGGATAGGATAGGATAGAGAATGGGATAGGATAGAGGATAGGATAGGATAGAGGATAGGATAGGATAGACGATAGGATAGGATACAGGATAGGATAGGATAGAGGATAGGATAGGATAGAGGATAGGATAGGATAGAGGATAGGATAGGATAGAGAATAGGATAGGATAGAGGATAGGATAGGATAGAGGATATGATAGGATAGAGGATAGGACACTATAGAGGATAGGATAGGATAGAGGATAGGATAGGATAGAGGATAGGATAGGATATAGGATAGGATAGGATAGAGGATAGGATAGGATAGAGGATAGGATAGGATAGAGGATAGGATATGATAGAGGATAGGATAGGATAGTCGATAGGATAGGATAGAGGATAGGATAGGATAGAGGATAGGATAGCATAGAGGATAGGATAGGATAGAGGATAGGACACTATAGAGGATAGGATAGGATAGAGGATAGGATAGGATAGAGGATAGGATAGGATAGAGGATAGGATAGGATAGAGGATAGGATAGGATAGTCGATAGGATAGGATAGAGGATAGGATAGGATAGAGGATAGTATAGGATAGAGGATAGGATAGGATAGAGGATAGAGGATAGAGGATAGGATAGGATAGAGGATAGGATAGAGGATAGGATAGAGGATAGGATAGAGGATAGGATAGCATAGGGGATAGGATAGGATAGAGGATAGGATAGGATAGAGAATGGGATAGGATAGAGGATAGGATAGAGGATAGGATAGGATAGAGGATAGGACAGGATAGAGAATGGGATAGGATAGAGGATAGGATAGGATAGAGGATAGGATAGGATAGAGGATAGGATAGGATAGAGGATAGGATAGGATAGACGATAGGATAGGATAGAGGATAGGATAGGATAGAGAATAGGATAGGATAGAGGATAGGATAGAGGATAGGATAGGATAGAGGATAGGATAGGATAGAGGATAGGATAGGATAGAGGATAGGATAGGATAGAGGATAGGATAGGATAGAGGATAGGATAGGATAGAGGATAGGATAGGATAGAGGATAGGATAGGATAGAGGATAGGATAGGATAGAGGATAGGATAGGATAGAGGATAGCATAGAGGATAGGATAGGATAGAGGGTAGGGTAGAATTCGGATAGGATACAGGATAGGATAGGATAGAGAAGAGGATAGGATAGAGGATATTATAGGGTAGAGGATAGGATAGGATAGAGGATACGATATGATAGAGGATAGGAAAGAGGATAGGATATAATACAGTATAGGATAGGATTGAGTATGGGATGGGATAGAGGATAGGATAGGGTATTGGATAGGATAGAGGATAGGATAGGATAGAGGATAGGATAGGATAGAGGATAGGATAGGATAGAGGATAGGATACGATAGAGGATAGGATAGGATAGAGGATAGGATCTGATAGAGGATAGGATAGGATAGAGGATAGGATAGGATAGGATAGAGGATAGGATAGGGTAGGATAGGATAGGATGGAGGATAGGATAGGATAGGATGGAGGATAGGATAGGATAGAGGATAGGATAGGATAGAGGATAGGATAGGATAGGGAATACGATAGGATAGATGATATTATAGGATGGAGGATAGGATAGGATAGAATACAGGATAGGACAGAGGGTAGGATAGTATATAGTATGGGATAGGATTGAGGATATGATAGGATAGAGGATGGGATAGGAAAGAGGATACGATAGGATAGAGGATACGATAGGATAGATGGTAGGATATGATATAGGATATTATAGGATAGAGGGTAGCATAGGATAGAGGATAGGACAGCATAGAGGATTGGATAGAATACAGGATATCATAGGATAGAGGATATTATACGATAGACGATAGGATAGGGTAGAGGATGGGATAGGATAGATGATATTATAGGATAGAGTTTAGGATAGGATAGAGGATAGGACAGGATAGAGGATAGGATAGGATAGAGGATAGGATAGGATAGAGGATAGGATAGGATAGAGGATAGGATAGGATAGAGGATATGATAGGATAGAGGATAGGATAGGATAGGATAGAGGATAGGATAGGATAGAGGATAGGATAGGATAGAGGATAGGATAGGATAGAGGATAGGATAGGATAGAGGAGAGGATAGGATAGAGGATAGGATAGGATAGAGGATAGGATAGGATAGAGGATACGATATGATAGAGGATAGGAAAGAGGATAGGATATAATACAGTATAGGATAGGATTGAGTATGGGATGGGATAGAGGATAGGATAGGGTATTGGATAGGATAGAGGATAGGATAGGATAGAGGATAGGATAGGATAGAGGATAGGATACGATAGAGGATAGGATAGGATAGAGAATAGGATAGGATAGAGGATAGGATAGGATAGAGGATAGGATAGGATAGAGGATAGGATAGGATAGACGATAGGATAGGATAGAGGATAGGATAGGATAGAGGATAGGATAGAGGATAGGATAGGATAGAGGATAGTATAGGATAGAGGATAGGATAGGATAGAGGATAGGATAGGATAGAGGGTAGGGTAGAATTTGGATAGGATACAGGATAGGATAGGATAGAGGATAGGACAGGATAGAGAATGGGATAGGATAGAGGATAGGATAGGATAGAGGATAGGATAGGATAGAGGATAGGATAGGATAGAGGATAGGATAGGATAGACGATAGGATAGGATAGAGGATAGGATAGGATAGAGGATAGTATAGGATAGAGGATAGGATAGGATAGAGGATAGAGGATAGAGGATAGGATAGGATAGAGGATAGGATAGAGGATAGGATAGAGGATAGGATAGAGGATAGGATAGCATAGGGGATAGGATAGGATAGAGGATAGGATAGGATAGAGAATGGGATAGGATAGAGGATAGGATAGAGGATAGGATAGGATAGAGGATAGGACAGGATAGAGAATGGGATAGGATAGAGGATAGGATAGGATAGAGGATAGGATAGGATAGAGGATAGGATAGGATAGAGGATAGGATAGGATAGACGATAGGATAGGATAGAGGATAGGATAGGATAGAGAATAGGATAGGATAGAGGATAGGATAGAGGATAGGATAGGATAGAGGATAGGATAGGATAGAGGATAGGATAGGATAGAGGATAGGATAGGATAGAGGATAGGATAGGATAGAGGATAGGATAGGATAGAGGATAGGATAGGATAGAGGATAGGATAGGATAGAGGATAGCATAGAGGATAGGATAGGATAGAGGGTAGGGTAGAATTCGGATAGGATACAGGATAGGATAGGATAGAGAAGAGGATAGGATAGAGGATATTATAGGGTAGAGGATAGGATAGGATAGAGGATACGATATGATAGAGGATAGGAAAGAGGATAGGATATAATACAGTATAGGATAGGATTGAGTATGGGATGGGATAGAGGATAGGATAGGGTATTGGATAGGATAGAGGATAGGATAGGATAGAGGATAGGATAGGATAGAGGATAGGATAGGATAGAGGATAGGATACGATAGAGGATAGGATAGGATAGAGAATAGGATAGGATAGAGGTTAGGATAGGATAGAGGATAGGATAGGATAGAGGATAGGATAGGATAGACGATAGGATAGGATAGAGGATAGGATAGGATAGAGGATAGGATAGGATAGAGGATAGTATAGGATGGAGGATAGGATAGGATAGAGTATAGGATAGGATAGAGGGTAGGGTAGAATTTGGATAGGATACAGGATAGGATAGGATAGAGGATAGGATAGGATAGAGAATGGGATAGGATAGGATAGAGGATAGGATAGGATAGAGGATAGGATAGGATAGAGGATAGGATAGGATAGAGGATAGGATAGGATAGAGGAGAGGATAGGATAGAGGATAGGATAGGATAGAGGATAGGATAGGATAGAGGATAGGATAGGATAGAGGATAGCATAGAGGATAGGATAGGATAGAGGGTAGGGTAGGATAGAGGATAGGACACTATAGAGGATAGGATAGGATAGAGGATAGGATAGGATAGAGGATAGGATAGGATAGAGGATAGGATTGGATAGAGGATAGGATAGGATAGACGATAGGATAGGATAGAGGATAGGGTAGGATAGAGGATAGTATAGGATAGAGGATAGGATAGGATAGAGGATAGAGGATAGAGGATAGGATAGGATAGAGGATAGGATAGAGGATAGGATAGAGGATAGGATAGCATAGGGGATAGGATAGGATAGAGGATAGGATAGGATAGAGAATAGGATAGGATAGAGGATAGGATAGAGGATAGGATAGAGGATAGGATAGAGGATAGGATAGCATAGGGGATAGGATAGGATAGAGGATAGGATAGGATAGAGAATAGGATAGGATAGAGGATAGGATAGAGGATAGGATAGGATAGAGGATAGGACAGGATAGAGAATGGGATAGGATAGAGGATAGGATAGGATAGAGGATAGGATAGGATAGAGGATAGGATAGGATAGACGATAGGATAGGATAGAGGATAGGATAGGATAGAGAATAGGATAGGATAGAGGATAGGATAGAGGATAGGATAGGATAGAGGATAGGATAGGATAGAGGATAGGATAGGATAGAGGATAGGATAGGATAGAGGATAGGATAGGATAGAGGATAGGATAGGATAGAGGATAGGATAGGATAGAGGATGGGATAGGATAGAGGATAGGATAGGATAGAGGATAGGATAGGATAGAGGATAGCATAGAGGATAGGATAGGATAGAGGGTAGGGTAGAATTCGGATAGGATACAGGATAGGATAGGATAGAGAAGAGGATAGGATAGAGGATATTATAGGGTAGAGGATAGGATAGGATAGAGGATACGATATGATAGAGGATAGGAAAGAGGATAGGATATAATACAGTATAGGATAGGATTGAGTATGGGATGGGATAGAGGATAGGATAGGATAGAGGATAGGATAGGATAGAGGTTAGGATAGGATAGAGGATAGGATAGGATAGAGGATAGGATCTGATAGAGGATAGGATAGGATAGAGGATAGGATAGGATAGGATAGAGGATAGGATAGGGTAGGATAGGATAGGATGGAGGATAGGATAGGATAGGATGGAGGATAGGATAGGATAGAGGATAGGATAGGATAGAGGATAGGATAGGATAGAGAATACGATAGGATAGATGATATTATAGGATGGAGGATAGGATAGGATAGAATACAGGATAGGACAGAGGGTAGGATAGTATATAGTATGGGATAGGATTGAGGATATGATAGGATAGAGGATGGGATAGGAAAGAGGATACGATAGGATAGAGGATACGATAGGATAGATGGTAGGATATGATATAGGATATTATAGGATAGAGGGTAGCATAGGATAGAGGATAGCACAGCATAGAGGATTGGATAGAATACAGGATATTATAGGATAGAGGATATTATACGATAGACGATAGGATAGGGTAGAGGATGGGATAGGATAGATGATATTATAGGATAGAGTTTAGGATAGGATAGAGGATAGGACAGGATAGAGGATAGGATAGGATAGAGGATAGGATAGGATAGAGGATAGGATAGGATAGAGGATAGGATAGGATAGAGGATATGATAGGATAGAGGATAGGATAGGATAGGATAGAGGATAGGATAGGATAGAGGATAGGATAGGATAGAGGATAGGATAGGATAGAGGATAGGATAGGATAGAGGAGAGGATAGGATAGAGGATAGGATAGGATAGAGGATAGGATAGGATAGAGGATACGATATGATAGAGGATAGGAAAGAGGATAGGATATAATACAGTATAGGATAGGATTGAGTATGGGATGGGATAGAGGATAGGATAGGGTATTGGATAGGATAGAGGATAGGATAGGATAGAGGATAGGATAGGATAGAGGATAGGATACGATAGAGGATAGGATAGGATAGAGAATAGGATAGGATAGAGGATAGGATAGGATAGAGGATAGGATAGGATAGAGGATAGGATAGGATAGACGATAGGATAGGATAGAGGATAGGATAGGATAGAGGATAGGATAGAGGATAGGATAGGATAGAGGATAGTATAGGATAGAGGATAGGATAGGATAGAGGATAGGATAGGATAGAGGGTAGGGTAGAATTTGGATAGGATACAGGATAGGATAGGATAGAGGATAGGATAGGATAGAGAATGGGATAGGATAGAGGATAGGATAGGATAGAGGATAGGATAGGATACAGGATAGGATAGGATAGAGGATAGGATAGGATAGAGGATAGGATAGGATAGAGGATAGGATAGGATAGAGGATAGGATAGGATAGAGAATAGGATAGGATAGAGGATAGGATAGGATAGAGGATATGATAGGATAGAGGATAGGACACTATAGAGGATAGGATAGGATAGAGGATAGGATAGGATAGAGGATAGGATAGGATATAGGATAGGATAGGATAGAGGATAGGATAGGATAGAGGATAGGATAGGATAGAGGATAGGATAGGATAGAGGATAGGATAGGATAGAGGATAGGATAGGATAGAGGATAGGATAGGATAGAGAATAGGATAGGATAGAGGATAGGATAGGATAGAGGATATGATAGGATAGAGGATAGGACACTATAGAGGATAGGATAGGATAGAGGATAGGATAGGATAGAGGATAGGATAGGATAGAGGATAGGATAGGATAGAGGATAGGATAGGATAGTCGATAGGATAGGATAGAGGATAGGATAGGATAGAGGATAGTATAGGATAGAGGATAGGATAGGATAGAGGATAGAGGATAGAGGATAGGATAGGATAGAGGATAGGATAGAGGATAGGATAGAGGATAGGATAGAGGATAGGATAGCATAGGGGATAGGATAGAATAGAGGATAGGATAGGATAGAAAATGGGATAGGATAGAGGATAGGATAGAGGATAGGATAGGATAGAGGATAGGACAGGATAGAGAATGGGATAGGATAGAGGATAGGATAGGATAGAGGATAGGATAGGATAGAGGATAGGATAGGATAGAGGATAGGATAGGATAGACGATAGGATAGGATAGAGGATAGGATAGGATAGAGGATAGGATACGATAGAGGATAGGATAGGATAGAGAATAGGATAGGATAGAGGTTAGGATAGGATAGATGATAGGATAGGATAGAGGATAGGATAGGATAGACGATAGGATAGGATAGAGGATAGGATAGGATAGAGGATAGGATAGGATAGAGGATAGTATAGGATAGAGGATAGGATAGGATAGAGTATAGGATAGGATAGAGGGTAGGGTAGAATTTGGATAGGATACAGGATAGGATAGGATAGAGGATAGGATAGGATAGAGAATGGGATAGGATAGAGGATAGGATAGGATAGAGGATAGGATAGGATAGAGGATAGGATAGGATAGAGGATAGGATAGGATAGAGGATAGGATAGGATAGAGGAGAGGATAGGATAGAGGATAGGATAGGATAGAGGATAGGATAGGATAGAGGATAGGATAGGATAGAGGATAGCATAGAGGATAGGATAGGATAGAGGGTAGGGTAGGATAGAGGATAGGACACTATAGAGGATAGGATAGGATAGAGGATAGGATAGGATAGAGGATAGGATAGGATAGAGGATAGGATTGGATAGAGGATAGGATAGGATAGACGATAGGATAGGATAGAGGATAGGGTAGGATAGAGGATAGTATAGGATAGAGGATAGGATAGGATAGAGGATAGAGGATAGAGGATAGGATAGGATAGAGGATAGGATAGAGGATAGGATAGAGGATAGGATAGCATAGGGGATAGGATAGGATAGAGGATAGGATAGGATAGAGAATAGGATAGGATAGAGGATAGGATAGAGGATAGGATAGAGGATAGGATAGAGGATAGGATAGCATAGGGGATAGGATAGGATAGAGGATAGGATAGGATAGAGAATAGGATAGGATAGAGGATAGGATAGAGGATAGGATAGGATAGAGGATAGGACAGGATAGAGAATGGGATAGGATAGAGGATAGGATAGGATAGAGGATAGGATAGGATAGAAGATAGGATAGGATAGAGGATAGGATAGGATAGAGGATAGGATACGATAGAGGATAGGATAGGATAGGATAGAGGATAGGATAGGATAGAGGATACGATATGATAGAGGATAGGAAAGAGGATAGGATATAATACAGTATAGGATAGGATTGAGTATGGGATGGGATAGAGGATAGGATAGGGTATTGGATAGGATAGAGGATAGGATAGGATAGAGGATAGGATAGGATAGAGGATAGGATACGATAGAGGATAGGATAGGATAGAGAATAGGATAGGATAGAGGATAGGATAGGATAGAGGATAGGATAGGATAGAGGATAGGATAGGATAGACGATAGGATAGGATAGAGGATAGGATACGATAGAGGATAGGCTAGGATAGAGGATAGGATAGGATAGAGGATAGGATAGGATAGAGGATAGGATAGGATAGAGGATAGGATAGGATAGAGGATAGGATAGGATAGAGGATAGGATAGGATAGAGGATAGGATAGAGGATTGGATAGGATAGAGGACAGGATACGATAGAGGATAGGATAGGATAGAGGATACGATATGATAGAGGATAGGAAAGAGGATAGGATATAATACAGTATAGTATAGGATTGAGTATAGGATGGGATAGAGGATGGGATATGGGATTGGATAGGATAGAAGATAGGATATAATAGAGGATAGGATAGGATAGAGGATAGGATAGGATAGAGGATAGGATAGGATAGAGGATAGGATAGGATGGAGGATAGGATAGCATAGAGGATAGGATAGGATAGAGGATAGGATAGAATAGAGGATAGGATAGGATAGAGGATAGGATAGGATAGAGGATAGGATAGGATAGGATAGAAGAGAGGATAGGATAGAGGAGAGGATAGGATAGAGGATAGGATAGGATAGAGGATAGGATAGGATAGAGGATAGGATAGAGGATAGGATAGGATAGAGGGTAGGATAGGATAGAGGATAGGATAGGATACAGGATAGGATAGGATAGAGGATAGGATAGGATAGGATAGAGGATAGGATAGGATAGAGGGTAGGATAGGATAGAGGATAGGATAGGATACAGGATAGGATAGGATAGAGGATAGGATAGGATAGAGGATAGGATAGGATAGAGGATAGGATAGGATAGAGGATAGGATAGGATAGGATAGAGAATAGGATAGGATAGAGGATAGGATAGAGGATAGGATAGGATAGAGGATAGGATAGGATAGAGGATAGGATATGATAGAGGATAGGAAAGAGGATAGGATATAATACAGTATAGTATAGGATTGAGTATAGGATGGGATAGAGGATGGGATATGGGATTGGATAGGATAGAAGATAGGATATAATAGAGGATAGGATAGGATAGAGGATAGGATAGGATAGAGGATAGGATAGGATAGAGGATAGGATAGGATGGAGGATAGGATAGCATAGAGGATAGGATAGGATAGAGGATAGGATAGAATAGAGGATAGGATAGGATAGAGGATAGGATAGGATAGAGGATAGGATAGGATAGGATAGAAGAGAGGATAGGATAGAGGAGAGGATAGGATAGAGGATAGGATAGGATAGAGGATAGGATAGGATAGAGGGTAGGATAGGATAGAGGATAGGATAGGATACAGGATACGATAGGATAGAGGATAGGATAGGATAGAGGATAGGATAGGATAGAGGATAGGATAGGATAGAGGATAGGATAGGATAGGATAGAGAATAGGATAGGATAGAGGATAGGATAGAGGATAGGATAGGATAGAGGATAGGATAGGATAGAGGATAGGATAGGATAGAGGATAGGATAGGACTGAAGATGGGATAGGATTGAGGATAGGATAGGATAGAGGATAGGATAGATGATTGGATAGGATAGAGGACAGGATACGGTAGAGGATAGGATACAATAGAGGATAGGATAGGATAGAGGATAGGATAGGATAGAGGATAGGATAGGATAGAGGATAGGATAGGATGGAGGATAGGATAGCATAGAGGATAGGATAGGATAGAGGATAGGATAGAATAGAGGATAGGATAGGATAGAGGATAGGATAGGATAGAGGATAGGATAGGATAGGATAGAAGAGAGGATAGGATAGAGGAGAGGATAGGATAGAGGATAGGATAGGATAGAGGATAGGATAGGATAGAGGATAGGATAGAGGATAGGATAGGATAGAGGGTAGGATAGGATAGAGGATAGGATAGGATACAGGATAGGATAGGATAGAGGATAGGATAGGATAGAGGATAGGATAGGATAGAGGATAGGATAGGATAGAGGATAGGATAGGATAGGATAGAGAATAGGATAGGATAGAGGATAGGATAGAGGATAGGATAGAGGATAGGATAGGATAGAGGATAGGATAGGATAGAGGATAGGATAGGATAGAGGATAGGATAGGACTGAAGATGGGATAGGATTGAGGATAGGATAGGATAGAGGATAGAGAATGGGATAGGATATAGGATAAAGAATAGGATAGGATATAGGATAAGGATAGGATAGAGGATAGGATAGAGGATAGGATAGGATAGAGGATAGGATAGGATAGAGGATAGGATAGGATAGAGGATAGGATAGGATAGAGGATAGGATAGGATAGAGGATAGGATAGGATAGAATATACGATATTATAGAGGATAGGATAGGATAGAGGATAGGATTGCATAGAGTATAGGGTAGAGGATATTATAGGATAGCGGATACGATAGGATTGAGGATAGGATAGGATAGAAGATAGGATAGAGGATAGGATAGGATAGTGGATAGGATAGGATAGAGGATAGAGAATGGGATAGGATATAGGATAGAGAATAGGATAGGATATAGGATAAGGATAGGATAGAGGATAGGAAAGGATCGAGGATAGGATAGAGGATAGGATAGGATAGAGGATAGGATAGGATAGAGGATAGGATAGGATAGAGGATAGGATAGGATAGAGGATAGGATAGGATAGAGGATAGGATAGGATAGAGGATAGGATAGGATAGAGGATAGGATAGGATAGAGGATAGGATAGGATAGAGGATAGCATAGAGGATAGGATAGGATAGAGGGTAGGGTAGAATTCGGATAGCATACAGGATAGGATAGGATAGAGAAGAGGATAGGATAGAGGATATTATAGGGTAGAGGATAGGATAGGATAGAGGATACGATATGATAGAGGATAGGAAAGAGGATAGGATATAATACAGTATAGGATAGGATTGAGTCTGGGATGGGATAGAGGATAGGATAGGGTATTGGATAGGATAGAGGATAGGATAGGATAGAGGATAGGATAGGATAGAGGATAGGATAGGATAGAGGATAGGATACGATAGAGGATAGGATAGGATAGAGAATAGGATAGGATAGAGGATAGGATAGGATAGAGAATAGGATAGGATAGAGGATAGGATAGGATAGAGGATAGGATAGGATAGAGGATAGGATAGGATAGACGATAGGATAGGATAGAGGATAGGATAGGATAGAGGATAGGATAGAGGATAGGATAGGATAGAGGATAGTATAGGATAGAGGATAGGATAGGATAGAGGATAGGATAGGATAGAGGGTAGGGTAGAATTTGGATAGGATACAGGATAGGATAGGATAGAGGATAGGATAGGATAGAGAATGGGATAGGATAGAGGATAGGATAGGATAGAGGATAGGATAGGATATAGGATAGGATAGGATAGAGGATAGGATAGGATAGAGGATAGGATAGGATAGAGGATAGGATATGATAGAGGATAGGATAGGATAGAGGATAGGATAGGATAGAGAATAGGATAGGATAGAGGATAGGATAGCATAGAGGATAGGATAGGATAGAGGATAGGACACTATAGAGGATAGGATAGGATAGAGGATAGGATAGGATAGAGGATAGGATAGGATAGTCGATAGGATAGGATAGAGGATAGGATAGGATAGAGGATAGTATAGGGTAGAGGATAGGATAGGATAGAGGATAGAGGATAGAGGATAGGATAGGATAGAGGATAGGATAGAGGATAGGATAGAGGATAGGATAGAGGATAGGATAGCATAGGGGATAGGATAGGATAGAGGATAGGATAGGATAGAGAATGGGATAGGATAGAGGATAGGATAGAGGATAGGATAGGATAGAGGATAGGACAGGATAGAGAATGGGATAGGATAGAGGATAGGATAGGATAGAGGATAGGATAGGATAGAGGATAGGATAGGATAGAGGATAGGATAGGATAGACGATAGGATAGGATAGAGGATAGGATAGGATAGAGAATAGGATAGGATAGAGGATAGGATAGAGTATAGGATAGGATAGAGGATAGGATAGGATAGAGGATAGGATAGGATAGAGGATAGGATAGGATAGAGGATAGGATAGGATAGAGGATAGGATAGGATAGAGGATAGGATAGGATAGAGGATAGGATAGGATAGAGGATAGCATAGAGGATAGGATAGGATAGAGGGTAGGGTAGAATTCGGATAGGATACAGGATAGGATAGGATAGAGAAGAGGATAGGATAGAGGATATTATAGGGTAGAGGATAGGATAGGATAGAGGATACGATATGATAGAGGATAGGAAAGAGGATAGGATATAATACAGTATAGGATAGGATAGGGTATTGGATAGGATAGAGGATAGGATAGGATAGAGGATAGGATAGGATAGAGGATAGGATAGGATAGAGGATAGGATAGGATAGAGGATAGGATACGATAGAGGATAGGATAGGATAGAGAATAGGATAGGATAGAGGATAGGATAGGATAGAGGATAGGATAGGATAGAGGATAGGATAGGATAGACGATAGGATAGGATAGAGGATAGGATAGGATAGAGGATAGGATAGGATAGAGGATAGTATAGGATAGAGGATAGGATAGGATAGAGTATAGGATAGGATAGAGGGTAGGGTAGAATTTGGATAGGATACAGGATAGGATAGGATAGAGGATAGGATAGGATAGAGAATGGGATAGGATAGAGGATAGGATAGGATAGAGGATAGGATAGGATAGAGGATAGGATAGGATAGAGGATAGGATAGGATAGAGGATAGGATAGGATAGAGGAGAGGATAGGATAGAGGATAGGATAGGATAGAGGATAGGATAGGATAGAGGATAGGATAGGATAGAGGATACGATATGATAGAGGATAGGAAAGAGGATAGGATATAATACAGTATAGGATAGGATTGAGTATGGGATGGGATAGAGGATAGGATAGGGTATTGGATAGGATAGAGGATAGGATAGGATAGAGGATAGGATAGGATAGAGGATAGGATAGGATAGAGGATAGGATACGATAGAGGATAGGATAGGATAGAGAATAGGATAGGATAGAGGTTAGGATAGGATAGATGATAGGATAGGATAGAGGATAGGATAGGATAGACGATAGGATAGGATAGAGGATAGGATAGGATAGAGGATAGGATAGGATAGAGGATAGTATAGGATAGAGGATAGGATAGGATAGAGTATAGGATAGGATAGAGGGTAGGGTAGAATTTGGATAGGATACAGGATAGGATAGGATAGAGGATAGGATAGGATAGAGAATGGGATAGGATAGAGGATAGGATAGGATAGAGGATAGGATAGGATAGAGGATAGGATAGGATAGAGGATAGGATAGGATAGAGGATAGGATAGGATAGAGGAGAGGATAGGATAGAGGATAGGATAGGATAGAGGATAGGATAGGATAGAGGATAGGATAGGATAGAGGATAGCATAGAGGATAGGATAGGATAGAGGGTAGGGTAGGATAGAGGATAGGACACTATAGAGGATAGGATAGGATAGAGGATAGGATAGGATAGAGGATAGGATAGGATAGAGGATAGGATTGGATAGAGGATAGGATAGGATAGACGATAGGATAGGATAGAGGATAGGGTAGGATAGAGGATAGTATAGGATAGAGGATAGGATAGGATAGAGGATAGAGGATAGAGGATAGGATAGGATAGAGGATAGGATAGAGGATAGGATAGAGGATAGGATAGCATAGGGGATAGGATAGGATAGAGGATAGGATAGGATAGAGAATAGGATAGGATAGAGGATAGGATAGAGGATAGGATAGGATAGAGGATAGGACAGGATAGAGAATGGGATAGGATAGAGGATAGGATAGGATAGAGGATAGGATAGGATAGAAGATAGGATAGGATAGAGGATAGGATAGGATAGAGGATAGGATACGATAGAGGATAGGATAGGATAGGATAGAGGATAGGATAGGATAGAGGATACGATATGATAGAGGATAGGAAAGAGGATAGGATATAATACAGTATAGGATAGGATTGAGTATGGGATGGGATAGAGGATAGGATAGGGTATTGGATAGGATAGAGGATAGGATAGGATAGAGGATAGGATAGGATAGAGGATAGGATACGATAGAGGATAGGATAGGATAGAGAATAGGATAGGATAGAGGATAGGATAGGATAGAGGATAGGATAGGATAGAGGATAGGATAGGATAGACGATAGGATAGGATAGAGGATAGGATAGGATAGAGGATAGTATAGGATAGAGGATAGGATAGGATAGAGGATAGGATAGGATAGAGGGTAGGGTAGAATTTGGATAGGATAGAGGATAGGATAGGATAGAGGATAGGATAGGATAGAGGGTAGGGTAGAATTTGGATAGGATAGAGGATAGGATAGGATAGAGAATGGGATAGGATAGAGGATATTATAGAGTAGAGGATAGGATAGGATAGAGGATACGATATGATAGAGGATAGGAAAGAGGATATGATATAATACAGTATAGGATAGGATTGAGTATAGGATGGGTTAGAGGATGGGATATGGGATTGGATAGGATAGAAGATAGGATAGGATAGAGGATAGGATAGGATAGAGGATAGAGGATAGAGGATAGAGGATAGAGGATAGGATAGGATAGAGGATAGGATAGGATAGAGGATAGGATAGGATAGAGGATAGGATAGGATAGAGGATAGGATAGGATAGAGGATAGGATAGGATAGAGGATAGGATAGGATAGGATAGGGGATAGGATAGGATAGAGGATAGGATAGGATAGAGAATAGGATAGGATAGAGGATAGGATTGAGGATAGATTACACGATAGAGGATAGGTTAGGACAGAGGATAGGATAGGATAGAGGATAGGATAGGATAGAGGATAGGATAGGATAGAGGATAGGATAGGATAGAGGATAGGATACGATAGAGGATAGGCTAGGATAGAGGATAGGATAGGATAGAGGATAGGATAGGATAGAGGATAGGATAGGATAGAGGATAGGATAGGATAGAGGATAGGATAGGATAGAGGATAGGATAGGATAGAGGATAGGATAGGATAGAGGATAGGATAGAGGATAGGATAGGATAGAGGATAGTATAGGATAGAGGATAGGATAGCATAGAGGATAGGATAGGATAGAGGATAGGATAGAATAGAGGATAGGATAGGATAGAGGATAGGATAGGATAGAGGATAGGATAGGATAGGATAGAAGAGAGGATAGGATAGAGGAGAGGATAGGATAGAGGATAGGATAGGATAGAGGATAGGATAGGATAGAGGGTAGGATAGGATAGAGGATAGGATAGGATACAGGATACGATAGGATAGAGGATAGGATAGGATAGAGGATAGGATAGGATAGAGGATAGGATAGGATAGAGGATAGGATAGGATAGGATAGAGAATAGGATAGGATAGAGGATAGGATAGAGGATAGGATAGGATAGAGGATAGGATAGGATAGAGGATAGGATAGGATAGAGGATAGGATAGGACTGAAGATGGGATAGGATTGAGGATAGGATAGGATAGAGGATAGGATAGATGATTGGATAGGATAGAGGACAGGATACGGTAGAGGATAGGATACAATAGAGGATAGGATAGGATAGAGGATAGGATAGGATAGAGGATAGGATAGGATAGAGGATAGGATAGGATGGAGGATAGGATAGCATAGAGGATAGGATAGGATAGAGGATAGGATAGAATAGAGGATAGGATAGGATAGAGGATAGGATAGGATAGAGGATAGGATAGGATAGGATAGAAGAGAGGATAGGATAGAGGAGAGGATAGGATAGAGGATAGGATAGGATAGAGGATAGGATAGGATAGAGGATAGGATAGAGGATAGGATAGGATAGAGGGTAGGATAGGATAGAGGATAGGATAGGATACAGGATAGGATAGGATAGAGGATAGGATAGGATAGAGGATAGGATAGGATAGAGGATAGGATAGGATAGAGGATAGGATAGGATAGGATAGAGAATAGGATAGGATAGAGGATAGGATAGAGGATAGGATAGAGGATAGGATAGGATAGAGGATAGGATAGGATAGAGGATAGGATAGGATAGAGGATAGGATAGGACTGAAGATGGGATAGGATTGAGGATAGGATAGGATAGAGGATAGAGAATGGGATAGGATATAGGATAGAGAATAGGATAGGATATAGGATAAGGATAGGATAGAGGATAGGATAGAGGATAGGATAGGATAGAGGATAGGATAGGATAGAGGATAGGATAGGATAGAGGATAGGATAGGATAGAGGATAGGATAGGATAGAGGATAGGATAGGATAGAATATACGATATTATAGAGGATAGGATAGGATAGAGGATAGGATTGCATAGAGTATAGGGTAGAGGATATTATAGGATAGCGGATACGATAGGATTGAGGATAGGATAGGATAGAAGATAGGATAGAGGATAGGATAGGATAGTGGATAGGATAGGATAGAGGATAGAGAATGGGATAGGATATAGGATAGAGAATAGGATAGGATATAGGATAAGGATAGGATAGAGGATAGGAAAGGATCGAGGATAGGATAGAGGATAGGATAGGATAGAGGATAGGATAGGATAGAGGATAGGATAGGATAGAGGATAGGATAGGATAGAGGATAGGATAGGATAGAGGATAGGATAGGATAGAGGATAGGATAGGATAGAGGATAGGATAGGATAGAGGATAGCATAGAGGATAGGATAGGATAGAGGGTAGGGTAGAATTCGGATAGCATACAGGATAGGATAGGATAGAGAAGAGGATAGGATAGAGGATATTATAGGGTAGAGGATAGGATAGGATAGAGGATACGATATGATAGAGGATAGGAAAGAGGATAGGATATAATACAGTATAGGATAGGATTGAGTATGGGATGGGATAGAGGATAGGATAGGGTATTGGATAGGATAGAGGATAGGATAGGATAGAGGATAGGATAGGATAGAGGATAGGATAGGATAGAGGATAGGATACGATAGAGGATAGGATAGGATAGAGAATAGGATAGGATAGAGGATAGGATAGGATAGAGAATAGGATAGGATAGAGGATAGGCTAGGATAGAGGATAGGATAGGATAGAGGATAGGATAGGATAGACGATAGGATAGGATAGAGGATAGGATAGGATAGAGGATAGGATAGAGGATAGGATAGGATAGAGGATAGTATAGGATAGAGGATAGGATAGGATAGAGGATAGGATAGGATAGAGGGTAGGGTAGAATTTGGATAGGATACAGGATAGGATAGGATAGAGGATAGGATAGGATAGAGAATGGGATAGGATAGAGGATAGGATAGGAAAGAGGATAGGATAGGATATAGGATAGGATAGGATAGAGGATAGGATAGGATAGAGGATAGGATAGGATAGAGGATAGGATATGATAGAGGATAGGATAGGATAGAGGATAGGATAGGATAGAGAATAGGATAGGATAGAGGATAGGATAGCATAGAGGATAGGATAGGATAGAGGATAGGACACTATAGAGGATAGGATAGGATAGAGGATAGGATAGGATAGAGGATAGGATAGGATAGAGGATAGGATAGGATAGTCGATAGGATAGGATAGAGGATAGGATAGGATAGAGGATAGTATAGGGTAGAGGATAGGATAGGATAGAGGATAGAGGATAGAGGATAGGATAGGATAGAGGATAGGATAGAGGATAGGATAGAGGATAGGATAGAGGATAGGATAGCATAGGGGATAGGATAGGATAGAGGATAGGATAGGATAGAGAATGGGATAGGATAGAGGATAGGATAGAGGATAGGATAGGATAGAGGATAGGACAGGATAGAGAATGGGATAGGATAGAGGATAGGATAGGATAGAGGATAGGATAGGATAGAGGATAGGATAGGATAGAGGATAGGATAGGATAGACGATAGGATAGGATAGAGGATAGGATAGGATAGAGAATAGGATAGGATAGAGGATAGGATAGAGGATAGGATAGGATAGAGGATAGGATAGGATAGAGGATAGGATAGGATAGAGGATAGGATAGGATAGAGGATAGGATAGGATAGAGGATAGGATAGGATAGAGGATAGGATAGGATAGAGGATAGGATAGGATAGAGGATAGCATAGAGGATAGGATAGGATAGAGGGTAGGGTAGAATTCGGATAGGATACAGGATAGGATAGGATAGAGAAGAGGATAGGATAGAGGATATTATAGGGTAGAGGATAGGATAGGATAGAGGATACGATATGATAGAGGATAGGAAAGAGGATAGGATATAATACAGTATAGGATAGGATAGGGTATTGGATAGGATAGAGGATAGGATAGGATAGAGGATAGGATAGGATAGAGGATAGGATAGGATAGAGGATAGGATACGATAGAGGATAGGATAGGATAGAGAATAGGATAGGATAGAGGATAGGATAGGATAGAGGATAGGATAGGATAGAGGATAGGATAGGATAGACGATAGGATAGGATAGAGGATAGGATAGGATAGAGGATAGGATAGGATAGAGGATAGTATAGGATAGAGGATAGGATAGGATAGAGTATAGGATAGGATAGAGGGTAGGGTAGAATTTGGATAGGATACAGGATAGGATAGGATAGAGGATAGGATAGGATAGAGAATGGGATAGGATAGAGGATAGGATAGGATAGAGGATAGGATAGGATAGAGGATAGGATAGGATAGAGGATAGGATAGGATAGAGGATAGGATAGGATAGAGGAGAGGATAGGATAGAGGATAGGATAGGATAGAGGATAGGATAGGATAGAGGATAGGATAGGATAGAGGATAGCATAGAGGATAGGATAGGATAGAGGGTAGGGTAGGATAGAGGATAGGACACTATAGAGGATAGGATAGGATAGAAGATAGGATAGGATAGAGGATAGGATAGGATAGAGGATAGGATAGGATAGAGGATAGGATAGGATAGACGATAGGATAGGATAGAGGATAGGATAGGATAGAGGATAGTATAGGATAGAGGATAGGATAGGATAGAGGATAGAGGATAGAGGATAGGATAGGATAGAGGATAGGATAGAGGATAGGATAGAGGATAGGATAGCATAGGGGATAGGATAGGATAGAGGATATTATAGGATAGAGAATAGGATAGGATAGAGGATAGGATAGAGGATAGGATAGAGGATAGGATAGAGGATAGGATAGGATAGAGGATAGGATAGGATAGAGGATAGGATAGGATAGAGGATAGGATAGGATAGAGGAGAGGATAGGATAGAGGATAGGATAGGATAGAGGATAGGATAGGATAGAGGATAGGATAGGATAGAGGATAGCATAGAGGATAGGATAGGATAGAGGGTAGGGTAGAATTCGGATAGGATACAGGATAAGATAGGATAGAGAAGAGGATAGGATAGAGGATATTATAGGGTAGAGGATAGGATAGGATAGAGGATACGATATGATAGACGATAGGAAAGAGGATAGGATATAATACAGTATAGGATAGGATTGAGTATGGGATGGGATAGGGGATAGGATAGGGTATTGGATAGGATAGAGGATAGGATAGGATAGAGGATAGGATAGGATAGAGGATAGGATACGATAGAGGATAGGATAGGATAGAGAATAGGATAGGATAGAGGATAGGATAGGATAGGATAGACGATAGGATAGGATAGAGGATAGGATAGGATAGAGGATAGTATAGGATAGAGGATAGGATAGGATAGTGGATAGGATAGGATAGAGGGTAGGGTAGAATTTGGATAGGATACAGGATAGGATAGGATAGAGGATAGGATAGGATAGAGGATAGGATAGGATAGAGGATAGGATAGGATAGAGGGTAGGGTAGAATTTGGATAGGATACAGGATAGGATAGGATAGAGGATAGGATAGGATAGAGAATGGGATAGGATAGAGGATATTATAGATTAGAGGATAGGATAGGATAGAGGATACGATATGATAGAGGATAGGAAAGAGGATAGGATATAATACAGTATAGGATAGGATTGAGTATAGGATGGGTTAGAGGATGGGATATGGGATTGGATAGGATAGAACATAGGATAGGATAGAGGATAGGATAGGATAGAGGATAGAGGATAGAGGATAGAGGATAGGATAGGATAGAGGATAGGATAGGATAGAGGATAGGATAGGATAGAGGATAGGATAGGATAGAGGATAGGATAGGATAGAGGATAGGATAGGATAGAGGATAGGATAGGATAGGATAGGGGATAGGATAGGATAGAGGATAGGATAGGATAGAGAATAGGATAGGATAGAGGATAGGATTGAGGATAGATTACACGATAGAGGATAGGATAGGACAGAGGATAGGATAGGATAGAGGATAGGATAGGATAGAGGATAGGATAGGATAGAGGATAGGATAGGATAGAGGATAGGATACGATAGAGGATAGGCTAGGATAGAGGATAGGATAGGATAGAGGATAGGATAGGATAGAGGATAGGATAGGATAGAGGATAGGATAGGATAGAGGATAGGATAGGATAGAGGGTAGGATAGGATAGAGGATAGGATAGGATAGAGGATAGGATAGGATAGAGGATAGGATAGGATAGAGGATAGGATAGGATAGAGGATAGGATAGGATAGAGGGTAGGATAGGATAGAGGATAGGATAGGATAGAGGATAGGATAGGACTGAAGATGGGATAGGATTGAGGATAGGATAGGATAGAGGATAGGATAGATGATTGGATAGGATAGAGGACAGGATACGATAGAGGATAGGATACAATAGAGGATAGGATAGGATAGAGGATAGGATAGGATAGATGTTAAGATAGGATAGAGGATAGGATAGAGGATAGGATAGGATAGAGGATAGGATAGGATTGAGGATAGGATAGGATAGAGGATAGGATAGGATAGAATATACGATATTATAGAGGATAGGATAGGATAGAGGATAGGATTGCATAGAGTATAGGGTAGAGGATATTATAGGATAGCGGATACGATAGGATTGAGGATAGGATAGGATAGAAGATAGGATAGAGGATAGGATAGGATAGTGGATAGGATAGGATAGAGGATAGAGAATGGGATAGGATATAGGATAGAGAATAGGATAGGATATAGGATAAGGATAGGATAGAGGATAGGAAAGGATAGTGAATACGATAGGATTGATGATAGTATAGGATGGAGGATAGGATAGGATTGAGGGTAGGATTGGATAGAGGATAGGATAGGATGGAGGATAGGATAGGATAGAGGATAGAGGATAGAGGATATGATAGGATAGAGGATAGGATAGAGGATAGGATAGAGGATAGGATAGCATAGGGGATAGGATAGGATAGAGGATAGGATAGGATAGAGAATAGGATAGGATAGAGGATAGGATAGAGGATAGGATAGAGGATAGGATAGAGGATAGGATAGCATAGAGGATAGGATAGGATAGAGGGTAGGGTAGAATTCGGATAGGATACAGGATAGGATAGGATAGAGAAGAGGATAGGATAGAGGATATTATAGGGTAGAGGATAGGATAGGATAGAGGATACGATATGATAGAGTATAGGAAAGAGGATAGGATATAATACAGTATAGGATAGGATTGAGTATGGGATGGGATAGAGGATAGGATAGGGTATTGGATAGGATAGAGGATAGGATAGGATAGAGGATAGGATAGGATAGAGGATAGGATAGGATAGAGGATAGGATACGATAGAGGATAGGATAGGATAGAGAATAGGATAGGATAGAGGATAGGATAGGATAGAGGATAGGATAGGGTAGAAGATAGGATAGGATAGACGATAGGATAGGATAGAGGATAGGATAGGATAGAGGATAGGATAGGATAGAGGATAGGATAGGATAGAGGATAGGATAGGATAGAGTATAGGATAGGATGGAGGGTAGGGTAGAATTTGGATAGGATACAGGATAGGATAGGATAGAGGATAGGATAGGATAGAGAATGGGATAGGATAGAGGATAGGATAGGATAGAGGATAGGATAGGATAGAGGATAGGATAGGATAGAGGATAGGATAGGATAGAGGAGAGGATAGGATAGAGGATAGGATAGGATAGAGGATAGGATAGGATAGAGGATAGGATAGGATAGAGGATAGCATAGAGGATAGGATAGGATAGAGGGTAGGGTAGGATAGAGGATAGGACACTATAGAGGATAGGATAGGATAGAGGATAGGATAGGATAGAGGATAGGATAGGATAGAGGATAGGATAGGATACAGGATAGGATAGGATAGAGGATAGGATAGGATAGAGAATGGGATAGGATAGAGGATAGGATAGGATAGAGGATAGGATAGGATAGAGGATAGGATAGGATAGAGGATAGGATAGGATAGAGGAGAGGATAGGATAGAGGATAGGATAGGATAGAGGATAGGATAGGATAGAGGATAGGATAGGATAGAGGATAGCATAGAGGATAGGATAGGATAGAGGGTAGGGTAGGATAGAGGATAGGACACTATAGAGGATAGGATAGGATAGAGGATAGGATAGGATAGAGGATAGGATAGGATAGAGGATAGGATAGGATAGAGGATAGGATAGGATAGAGGATAGAGGATAGAGGATAGGATAGGATAGAGGATAGGATAGAGGATAGGATAGCATAGGGGATAGGATAGGATAGAGGATAGGATAGGATAGAGAATAGGATAGGATAGAGGATAGGATAGAGGATAGGATAGGATAGAGGATAGGATAGGATAGAGGATAGGATAGGATAGAGGAGAGGATAGGATAGAGGATAGGATAGGATAGAGGATAGGATAGGATAGAGGATAGGATAGGATAGAGGATAGGATAGGATAGAGGATAGGATAGGATAGGATAGAGGATAGGATAGGATAGAGGATAGGATTGGATAGAGGATAGCATAGGATAGAGGATAGGATAGGATAGAGGATAGGATAGGATAGAGAATAGGATAGGATAGAGGATAGGATAGGATAGGGGATAGGATAGGATAGAGGATATTATAGGGTAGAGGATAGGATAGGATAGAGGATACGATATGATAGAGGGTAGGATAGGATAGAGAATAGGATAGGATAGAGGATAGGATAGGATAGAGGATAGGATAGAATAGAGGATGGGATAGGATAGAGGATAGGATAGGATAGAGGATAAGATAGGATAGAGGATAGGATAGGATAGAGGATAGGATAGGATAGAGGAGAGGATAGGATAGAGAATAGGATAGGATAGAGGATAGGATTGAGGATAGATTACAGGATAGAGGATAGGATAGGATAGAGGATAGGATAGGATAGAGGATACGATATGATAGAGGATAGGAAAGAGGATAGGATATAATACAGTATAGGATAGGATTGAGTATAGGATGAGTTAGAGGATGGGATATGGGATTGGATAGAATAGAAGATAGGATAGGATAGAGGATAGGACAGGACAGAGTATAGGATAGGATAGAGGATACGATAGAATAGAGGATAAGATAGCATAGTGGATTGGATAGGATGCAGGATAGGATTGAGGATAGGATAGGATAGAGGATTGGATAGGATAGAGGATATTATAGGATAGACGATAGGATAGGATAGAGGATGGGATAGGATAGAGGATACGATAGGATAGAGGATAGGATAGGATAGAGGATAGGATAGGATAGAGGATAGGACAGGACAGAGGATATGATAGGATAGAGGATGGGATAGGATAGAGGATACGATAGGATAGAGGATAGGATAGCATAGTGGATTGGATAGGATGCAGGATAGGATTGAGGATAGGATAGGATAGAAGATTGGATAGGATACAGGATAGGATAGGATAGAGGATAGTATAGGATAGAGGATACTATAGGATAGAGAATAGGATAGGATAGGATAGAGGATAGGATAGGATAGAGGATGGGATAGGATAGAGGATACGATAGGATAGAGGATAGGATAGGATAGAGGATAGGACAGGACAGAGGATATGATAGGATAGAGGATGGGATAGGATAGAGGATACGATAGGATAGAGGATAGGATAGCATAGTGGATTGGATAGGATGCAGGATAGGATTGAGGATAGGATAGGATAGAAGATTGGATAGGATACAGGATAGGATAGGATAGAGGATAGTATAGGATAGAGGATAGTATAGGATAGAGAATAGGATAGGATAGGATAGAGGATAGGATAGGATAGAGGATGGGATAGGATAGAGGATACGATAGGATAGAGGATAGGATAGGATAGAGGATAGGATAAGATAGAGGATAGGAAAGGATAGAGGATAGGATAGAGAATAGGACAGGATAGTATAGGGGATTTCATAGGATAGAAGATAGGAGACGATAGAGGATAGGATAGGATAGAGGATAGGATAGGATAGAGAATAGTATAGGACAGAGTATAGGATTGACGATAGATTATACGATACAGGGTAGGATAGGATAGAGGATAGGATAGGATAGAGGATAGGATAGGATAGAGGATAGGATAGGATAGAGGATAGGATAGGATAGAGGATAGGATAGGATAGAGGATAGGATAGGATAGAGGATAGGATAGGATAGAGGATAGGATAGGATAGGATAGGATAGGATAGGATGGAGGATAGGATAGGATAGGACAGAGGATAGGATAGGATAGAGGATAGGATAGGATAGAATACAGGATAGGACAGAGGGTAGGATAGGATAGAGGATAGGATAGGATAGAGAATAGGATAGGATAGAGGATAGGATAGGATAGAGGATAGGATAGGATAGAGGATAGGACACTATAGAGGATAGGATAGGATAGAGAATAGGATAGAATAGAGGATAGGATAGGATAGAGGATAGGATAGGATAGAGGATAGGATAGGATAGAGGATAGGATAGGATAGAGGATAGTGTAGGATAGAGGATAGGATAGGATAGAGGATAGGATAGGATAGAGGGTAGGTTAGAATTTGGATAGGATACAGAATAGGATAGGATAGAGGATAGGATAGGATAGAGAATGGGATAGGATAGAGGATATTATAGAGTAGAGGATAGGATAGGATAGAGGATACGATATGATAGAGGATAGGAAAGAGGATAGGATATAATACAGTATAGGATAGGATTGAGTATAGGATAGGTTAGAGGATGGATATGGGATTGGATAGGATAGAAGATAGGATAGGATAGAGGATAGGATAGGATAGATGATAGGATAGGATAGAGGATAGGATAGGATAGAGGATAGGATAGGATAGAGGATAGTATAGGATAGGGAATAGGATAGGATAGAGGATAGGATAGGATAGAGGGTAGGGTAGAATTTGGATAGGATACAGGATAGGATAGGATAGAGGATAAGATATGATAGAGGATAGGATAGGATAGAGGATAGGATAGGATAGAGGAGAGGATAGGATAGAGGATAGGATAGGATAGAGGATAGGATAGGATAGAGGGTAGGTTAGAATTTGGATAGGATACAGGATAGGATAGGATAGAGGATAGGATAGGATAGAGAATGGGATAGGATAGAGGATATTATAGAGTAGAGGATAGGATAGGATAGAGGATACGATATGATAGAGGATAGGAAAGAGGATAGGATATAATACAGTATAGGATAGGATTGAGTATAGGATGGGTTAGAGGATGGATATGGGATTGGATAGGATAGAAGATAGGATAGGATAGAGGATAGGATAGGATAGATGATAGAGGATAGAGGATAGGATAGGATAGAGTATAGGATGGGTTAGAGGATGGGATATGGGATTGGATAGGATAGAAGATAGGATAGGATAGAGGATAGGATAGGATAGAGGATAGAGGATAGAGGATAGGATAGGATAGAGGATAGGATAGGATAGAGGATAGGATAGGATAGGGGATAGGATAGGATAGAGGATAGGATAGGATAGAGAATAGGATAGGATAGAGGATAGGATTGAGGATAGATTACAGGATAGAGGATAGGATAGGATAGAGGATAGGATAGGATAGAGGATATGATAGGATAGAGGATAGGATAGGATAGAGGATAGGATAGGATAGAGGATAGTATAGGATAGGGAATAGGATAGGATAGAGGATAGGATAGGATAGAGGGTAGGATAGGATAGAGGATAGGATAGGATAGAGAATAGGATAGGATAGAGGATAGGATAGGATAGAGGATAGGATAGGATAGAGGATAGGATAGGATAGAGGATAGTATAGGATAGGGAATAGGATAGGATAGAGGATAGGATAGGATAGAGGATAAGATAGGATAGAGGAGAGGATAGGATAGAGGATAGGATAGGATAGAGGATAGGATAGGATAGAGGATAGGATAGGATAGAGGATAGCATAGAGGATAGGATACGATAGAGGGTAGGGTAGAATTTGGATAGGATACAGGATAGGATAGGATAGAGAAGAGGATAGGATAGAGGATATTATAGGGTAGAGGATAGGATAGGATAGAGGATAGGATAGGATAGAGGACAGGATAGGATAGAGAATAGGATAGGATAGAGGATAGGATAGGATAGAGGATAGGATAGGATAGAGAATGGGATAGGATAGAGGATATTATAGAGTAGAGGAAAGGATAGGATAGAGGATACGATATGATAGAGGATAGGAAAGAGGATAGGATATAATACAGTATAGGATAGGATTGAGTATAGGATGGGTTAGAGGATGGGATATGGGATTCGATAGGATAGAAGATAGGATAGGATAGAGGATAGGATAGGATAGAGGATAGAGGATAGAGGATAGGATAGGATAGAGGATAGGATAGGATAGAGGATAGGATAGGATAGAGGATAGGATAGGATAGAGGATAGGATAGGATAGAGGATAGTATAGGATAGGGAATAGGATAGGATAGAGGATAGGATAGGATAGAGGGTAGGATAGGATAGAGGATAGGATAGGATAGAGAATAGGATAGGATAGAGGATAGGATAGGATAGAGGATAGGATAGGATAGAGGATAGGATAGGATAGAGGATAGTATAGGATAGGGAATAGGATAGGATAGAGGATAGGATAGGATAGAGGATACGATATGATAGAGGATAGGAAAGAGGATAGGATATAATACAGTATAGGATAGGATTGAGTATAGGATGGGATAGAGGATAGGATAGAGGATAGGATAGGATAGAGGATAGGATAGGATAGAGGATAGGATAGGATAGAGGATAGGATAGGATAGAGAATAGGATAGGATAGAGGATAGGATAGGATAGAGGATAGGATAGGATAGAGGATAGGATAGGATAGAGGATAGTATAGGATAGGGAATAGGATAGGATAGAGGATAGGATAGGATAGAGGGTAGGGTAGAATTTGGATAGGATACAGGATAGGATAGGATAGAGGATAGGATAGGATAGAGGATAGGATAGGATAGAGGATAGGATAGGATAGAGGATAGTATAGGATAGGGAATAGGATAGAATAGAGGATAGGATAGGATAGAGGGTAGGGTAGAATTTGGATAGGATACAGGATAGGATAGGATAGAGGATAAGATAGGATAGAGGATAGGATAGGATAGAGGATAGGATAGGATAGAGGATAGGATAGGATAGAGGAGAGGATAGGATAGAGGATAGGATAGGATAGAGGATAGGATAGGATAGAGGATAGGATAGGATAGAGGATAGGATAGGATAGGGGATAGGATAGGATAGAGGATAGGATAGGATAGAGAATAGGATAGGATAGAGGATAGGATTGAGGATAGATTACAGGATAGAGGATAGGATAGGATAGAGGATAGGATAGGATAGAGGATATGATAGGATAGAGGATAGGATAGGATAGAGGATAGGATAGGATAGAGGATAGGATAGGATAGAGAAGAGGATAGGATAGAGGATATTATAGGATACAGGATAGGATAGGATAGAGGATAGGATAGGATAGAGGATAGGATAGGATAGAGGATAGAGGATAGAGGATAGGATAGGATAGAGGATAGGATAGGATAGAGGATAGGATAGGATAGAGGATAGGATAGGATAGAGAAGAGGATAGGATAGAGGATATTATAGGGTAGAGGATAGGATAGGATAGAGGATACGATATGATAGAGGATACGAAAGAGGATAGGATATAATACAGTATAGGATAGGATTGAGTATAGGATGGGATAGAGGATAGGATAGAGGATAGGATAGGATAGAGGATAGGATAGGATAGAGGATAGGATAGGATAGAGGATAGGATAGGATAGAGAATAGTATAGGATAGAGGATAGGATAGGATAGAGGATAGGATAGGATAGAGGATAGGATAGGATAGAGGATAGTATAGGATAGGGAATAGGATAGGATAGAGGATAGGATAGGATAGAGGGTAGGGTAGAATTTGGATAGGATACAGGATAGGATAGGATAGAGGATAAGATAGGATAGAGGATAGGATAGGATAGAGGATAGGATAGGATAGAGGAGAGGATAGGATAGAGGATAGGATAGGATAGAGGATAGGATAGGATAGAGGGTAGGTTAGAATTTGGATAGGATACAGGATAGGATAGGATAGAGGATAGGATAGGATAGAGAATGGGATAGGATAGAGGATATTATAGAGTAGAGGATAGGATAGGATAGAGGATACGATATGATAGAGGATAGGAAAGAGGATAGGATATAATACAGTATAGGATAGGATTGAGTATAGGATGGGTTAGAGGATGGATATGGGATTGGATAGGATAGAAGATACGATAGGATAGAGGATAGGATAGGATAGATGATAGAGGATAGAGGATAGGATAGGATAGAGTATAGGATGGGTTAGAGGATGGGATATGGGATTGGATAGGATAGAAGATAGGATAGGATAGAGGATAGGATAGGATAGAGGATAGAGGATAGAGGATAGGATAGGATAGAGGATAGGATAGGATAGAGGATAGGATAGGATAGAGGATAGGATAGGATAGGGAATAGGATAGGATAGAGGATAGGATAGGATAGAGGGTAGGGTAGAATTTGGATAGGATACAGGATAGGATAGGATAGAGGATAAGATAGGATAGAGGATAGGATAGGATAGAGGATAGGATAGGATAGAGGAGAGGATAGGATAGAGGATAGGATAGGATAGAGGATAGGATAGGATAGAGGATAGGATAGGATAGAGGATAGGATAGGATAGAGGATAGGATACGATAGAGGGTAGGGTAGAATTTGGATAGGATACAGGATAGGATAGGATAGAGAAGAGGATAGGATAGAGGATATTATAGGGTAGAGGATAGGATAGGATAGAGGATAGGATAGGATAGAGGACAGGATAGGATAGAGAATAGGATAGGATAGAGGATAGGATAGGATAGAGGATAGGATAGGATAGAGAATGGGATAGGATAGAGGATATTATAGAGTAGAGGAAAGGATAGGATAGAGGATACGATATGATAGAGGATAGGAAAGAGGATAGGATATAATACAGTATAGGATAGGATTGAGTATAGGATGGGTTAGAGGATGGGATATGGGATTCGATAGGATAGAAGATAGGATAGGATAGAGGATAGGATAGGATAGAGGATAGGATAGGATAGAGGATAGGATAGGATAGGGGATAGGATAGGATAGAGGATAGGATAGGATAGAGAATAGGATAGGATAGAGGATAGGATTGAGGATAGATTACAGGATAGAGGATTGGATAGGATAGAGGATAGGATAGGATAGAGGATATGATAGGATAGAGGATAGGATAGGATAGAGGATAGGATAGGATAGAGGATAGGATAGGATAGAGAAGAGGATAGGATAGAGGATATTATAGGGTAGAGGATAGGATAGGATAGAGGATACGATATGATAGAGGATAGGATAGGATAGAGGATAGGATAGGATAGAGGATAGGATAGGATAGAGAATAGGATAGGATAGAGGATAGGATAGGATAGAGGATAGGATAGGATAGAGGATAGGATAGGAAAGAGGATAGTATAGGATAGGGAATAGGATAGGATAGAGGATAGGATAGGATAGAGGGTAGGGTAGAATTTGGATAGGATACAGGATAGGATAGGATAGAGGATAAGATAGGATAGAGGATAGGATAGGATAGAGGATAGGATAGGATAGAGGAGAGGATAGGATAGAGGATAGGATAGGATAGAGGATAGGATAGGATAGAGGATAGGATAGGATAGAGGATAGCATAGAGGATAGGATACGATAGAGGGTAGGGTAGAATTTGGATAGGATACAGGATAGGATAGGATAGAGAAGAGGATAGGATAGAGGATATTATAGGGTAGAGGATAGGTAGGATAGAGGATAGGATAGGATAGAGGACAGGATAGGATAGAGAATAGGATAGGATAGAGGATAGGATAGGATAGAGGATAGGATAGGATAGAGGATAGGACACTATAGAGGATAGGATAGGATACAGGATAGGATAGGATAGTGGATAGGATAGGATAGAGGATAGGATAGGATAGAGGATAGGATAGGATAGAGGATAGGATAGGATAGAGAAGAGGATAGGATAGAGGATATTATAGGGTAGAGGATAGGATAGGATAGAGGATACGATATGATAGAGGATAGGAAAGAGGATAGGATATAATACAGTATAGGATAGGATTGAGTATAGGATGGGATAGAGGATAGGATAGAGGATAGGATAGGATAGAGGATAGGATAGGATAGAGGATAGGATAGGATAGAGGATAGGATAGGATAGAGAATAGGATAGGATAGAGGATAGGATAGGATAGAGGATAGGATAGGATAGAGGATAGGATAGGATAGAGGATAGTATAGGATAGGGAATAGGATAGGATAGAGGATAGGATAGGATAGAGGGTAGGGTAGAATTTGGATAGGATACAGGATAGGATAGGATAGAGGATAAGATAGGATAGAGGATAGGATAGGATAGAGGAGAGGATAGGATAGAGGATAGGATAGGATAGAGGATAGGATAGGATAGAGGATAGGATAGGATAGAGGATAGCATAGAGGATAGGATACGATAGAGGGTAGGGTAGAATTTGGATAGGATACAGGATAGGATAGGATAGAGAAGAGGATAGGATAGAGGATATTATAGGGTAGAGGATAGGATAGGATAGAGGATAGGATAGGATAGAGGACAGGATAGGATAGAGAATAGGATAGGATAGAGGATAGGATAGGATAGTGGATAGGATAGGATAGAGGATAGGATAGGATAGAGGATAGGATAGGATAGAGGATACGATATGATAGAGGATAGGAAAGAGGATAGGATATATTACAGTATAGGATAGGATTGAGTATAGGATGGGTTAGAGGATGGATATGGGATTGGATAGGATAGAAGATAGGATAGGATAGAGGATAGGATAGGATAGAGGATAGAGGATAGAGGATAGAGGATAGAGGATAGAGGATAGGATAGGATAGAGGATAGGATAGGATAGAGGATAGGATAGGATAGAGGATAGGACACTATAGAGGATAGGATAGGATAGAGGATAGGATAGGATAGAGGATAGGATAGGATAGAGGATAGGATAGGATAGAGGATAGGATAGGATAGAGGATAGGATAGGATAGAGGATAGGATAGGATAGGATAGAGGATAGGATAGGATAGAGGATAGGATAGGATAGAGGATAGGATAGGATAGAGGATAGGATAGGATAGAGGATAGGATAGGATAGAGGATAGGATAGGATAGAGGATAGGATAGGATAGAATATAGTATAGGATAGAGGATAGGATAGGATAGAGGATAGGATAGGATAGAGGGTAGGGTAGAATTTGGATAGGATACAGGATAGGATAGGATAGAGGATAGGATAGGATAGAGATTGGGATAGGATAGAGGATATTATAGAGTAGAGGATAGGATAGGATAGAGGATACGATATGATAGAGGATAGGAAAGCGGATAGGATATAATACAGTATATTATAGGATTGAGTATAGGATGGGTTAGAGGATGGATATGGGATTGGATAGGATAGAAGATAGGATAGGATAGAGGATAGGATAGGATAGAGGATAGAGGATAGAGGATAGAGGATAGAGGATAGAGGGTAGAGGATAGAGGATAGAGGATAGGATAGGATAGAGGATAGGATAGAGGATAGGATAGAGGATAGGATAGGATAGGGGATAGGATAGGATAGAGGATAGGATAGGATAGAGGATAGGATAGGATAGAGGATAGGATACGATAGAGGATAGGATAGGATAGAGAATAGGATAGGATAGAGGATATTATAGGATAGAGGATAGGATAGGATAGAGGATGGGATAGGATAGAGAATAGGATAGGATAGAGGATAGGATAGGATAGAGGATATGATAGGATAGAGGATAGGATAGGATAGAGGATAGGATAGGATAGAGGATAGGATAGGATAGAGAAGAGGATAGGATAGAGGATATTATAGGGTAGAGGATAGGATAGGATAGAGGATACGATATGATAGAGGATAGGATAGGATAGAGGATAGGATAGGATAGAGGATAGGATAGGATAGAGAATAGGATAGGATAGAGGATAGGATAGGATAGAGGATAGGATAGGATAGAGGATAGGATAGGATAGAGGATAGTATAGGATAGGGAATAGGATAGGATAGAGGATAGGATAGGATAGAGGGTAGGGTAGAATTTGGATAGGATACAGGATAGGATAGGATAGAGGATAAGATAGGATAGAGGATAGGATAGGATAGAGGATAGGATAGGATAGAGGAGAGGATAGGATAGAGGATAGGATAGGATAGAGGATAGGATAGGATAGAGGATAGGATAGGATAGAGGATAGCATAGAGGATAGGATACGATAGAGGGTAGGGTAGAATTTGGATAGGATACAGGATAGGATAGGATAGAGAAGAGGATAGGATAGAGGATATTATAGGGTAGAGGATAGGTAGGATAGAGGATAGGATAGGATAGAGGACAGGATAGGATAGAGAATAGGATAGGATAGAGGATAGGATAGGATAGAGGATAGGATAGGATAGAGGATAGGACACTATAGAGGATAGGATAGGATACAGGATAGGATAGGATAGTGGATAGGATAGGATAGAGGATAGGATAGGATAGAGGATAGGATAGGATAGAGGATAGGATAGGATAGAGGATAGGATAGGATAGAGAAGAGGATAGGATAGAGGATATTATAGGGTAGAGGATAGGATAGGATAGAGGATACGATATGATAGAGGATAGGAAAGAGGATAGGATATAATACAGTATAGGATAGGATTGAGTATAGGATGGGATAGAGGATAGGATAGAGGATAGGATAGGATAGAGGATAGGATAGGATAGAGGATAGGATAGGATAGAGGATAGGATAGGATAGAGAATAGGATAGGATAGAGGATAGGATAGGATAGAGGATAGGATAGGATAGAGGATAGGATAGGATAGAGGATAGTATAGGATAGGGAATAGGATAGGATAGAGGATAGGATAGGATAGAGGGTAGGGTAGAATTTGGATAGGATACAGGATAGGATAGGATAGAGGATAAGATAGGATAGAGGATAGGATAGGATAGAGGATAGGATAGGATAGAGGAGAGGATAGGATAGAGGATAGGATAGGATAGAGGATAGGATAGGATAGAGGATAGGATAGGATAGAGGATAGCATAGAGGATAGGATACGATAGAGGGTAGGGTAGAATTTGGATAGGATACAGAATAGGATAGGATAGAGAAGAGGATAGGATAGAGGATATTATAGGGTAGAGGATAGGATAGGATAGAGGATAGGATAGGATAGAGGACAGGATAGGATAGAGAATAGGATAGGATAGAGGATAGGATAGGATAGTGGATAGGATAGGATAGAGGATAGGATAGGATAGAGGATAGGATAGGATAGAGGATACGATATGATAGAGGATAGGAAAGAGGATAGGATATATTACAGTATAGGATAGGATTGAGTATAGGATGGGTTAGAGGATGGATATGGGATTGGATAGGATAGAAGATAGGATAGGATAGAGGATAGGATAGGATAGAGGATAGAGGATAGAGGATAGAGGATAGAGGATAGAGGATAGGATAGGATAGAGGATAGGATAGGATAGAGGATAGGATAGGATAGAGGATAGGATAGGATAGAGGATAGGACACTATAGAGGATAGGATAGGATAGAGGATAGGATAGGATAGAGGATAGGATAGGATAGAGGATAGGATAGGATAGAGGATAGGATAGGATAGAGGATAGGATAGGATAGGATAGAGGATAGGATAGGATAGAGGATAGGATAGGATAGAGGATAGGATAGGATAGAGGATAGGATAGGATAGAGGATAGGATAGGATAGAGGATAGGATAGGATAGAATATAGTATAGGATAGAGGATAGGATAGGATAGAGGATAGGATAGGATAGAGGGTAGGGTAGAATTTGGATAGGATACAGGATAGGATAGGATAGAGGATAGGATAGGATAGAGATTGGGATAGGATAGAGGATATTATAGAGTAGAGGATAGGATAGGATAGAGGATACGATATGATAGAGGATAGGAAAGCGGATAGGATATAATACAGTATATTATAGGATTGAGTATAGGATGGGTTAGAGGATGGATATGGGATTGGATAGGATAGAAGATAGGATAGGATAGAGGATAGGATAGGATAGAGGATAGAGGATAGAGGATAGAGGGTAGAGGATAGAGGATAGAGGATAGAGGATAGGATAGGATAGAGGATAGGATAGAGGATAGGATAGAGGATAGGATAGGATAGGGGATAGGATAGGATAGAGGATAGGATAGGATAGAGGATAGGATAGGATAGAGGATAGGATACGATAGAGGATAGGATAGGATAGAGAATAGGATAGGATAGAGGATATTATAGGATAGAGGATAGGATAGGATAGAGGATGGGATAGGATAGAGAATAGGATAGGATAGAGGATAGGATAGGATAGAGGATAGGATAGGATAGAGTATAGGATGGGTTAGAGGATGGGATATGGGATTGGATAGGACAGAAGATAGGATAGGATAGAGGATAGGATAGGGTAGAGGATAGGATAGGATAGGATAGAGGATAGGATAGAGGATAGGATAGGGTAGAGGATAGGATAGGATAGGATAGGAAAGGATAGAGGATAGGATAGGATAGTGGATAGCATAGGATAGAGGATAGGATAGGATAGGATAGGATAGAGGATAGGATAGGATAGGATAGGATAGGATAGGATAGAGGATTGGATAGGATAGAGGATAGGATAGGATAGAGGATAGGATAGGATAGAGGATAGGATAGGATAGGATAGAGGATAGGATAGGATAGAGGATAGGATATGATAGAGGATAGGATAGGATAGAGGATAGGATAGGATAGAGGATAGGATAGGATAGAGGATAGGATAGGATAGGATAGAGGATAGGATAGGATAGAGGATAGGATATGATAGAGGATAGGATAGGATAGAGGATAGGATAGGATAGAGGATAGGGTAGGATAGAGGATAGGATAGGATAGAGGATAAGATAGGATAGAGGATAGGATAGGATAGGATAGGATAGAGGATAGGATAGGGATAGAGTATAGGGTAGGATAGAGGGTAGGATAGGATAGAGGATAGTATAGGATACAGGATAGGATACGATAGCGGATAGGATAGGATAGAGGATAGGTTAGGATAGAGGATAGGATGGGATAGACGATAGGATAGGATAGAGGATAGGATAGAAGATAGGATAGAATAGAGGATAGGATAGGATAGAGGATAGGATAGGATAGAGGATAGGATAGAGGATAGGATAGGATAGAGGATAGGATAGGATAGGACAGAGGATAGGATAGAGGATAGGATAGGATAGAGGATAGGATAGGATAGAGGATAGGATAGGGGATAGGATAGGATAGAGGATAGGATAGGATAGAGGAGAGGATAGGATAGAGGAGAGGATAGGATAGAGGATAGGATAGGGTAGGATAGAGGGTAGGATAGGATAGAGGATAGGATAGGATAGAAGATTGGATAGGATAGAAGATAGGATAGGATAGAGGATAGGATAGGATATAGGATAGGATAGGATAGAGGATAATATAGAAGATAGGATAGGATAGAGGATAGGATAGGATAGAGGATAGGATAGGATAGAGGATGGATAGGATAGAGGATAGGATAGGGTAGAGGATAGGATAGGATAGGACAGAGGATAGGATAGAGGATAGGATAGGATAGAGGATAGGATAGGATAGAGAATAGGATAGGGGATAGGATAGGATAGAGGATAGGATAGGATAGAGGAGAGGATAGGATAGAGGAGAGGATAGGATAGAGGATAGGATAGGATAGAGGATAGGATAGGATAGAGGATAGGGTAGGATAGAGGATAGTATAGGATAGAGGATAGGATAGGATAGAGGATAGGATAGGATTGAGGATAGGTTTGGATAGAGGATAGGATAGGATAGAAGATAGGATAGGATAGAGGATAGGATAGGATAGAGGATAGGATAGGATAGTGTATAGGATAGGATAGAGGATAGGATAGGATAGAGGATAGGATAGGATAGAGGATAGGATAGGATAGAAGATAGGATAGGATAGAGGAGAGGATAAGATAGAGGATAGGATAGGATAGAGGATAGGATAGGATAGAGGATAGGATAGGATAGAAGATAGGATAGGATAGAGGAGAGGATAAGATAGAGGATTGGATAGGATAGAGGATAGGATAGGATAGGATAGAGGATAGGATAGGATAGAGGATAGCATAGGATAGGGGATAGGATAGGATAGAGGATAGGATAGGATAGAAGATAGGATAGGATAGAGGATGGATAGGATAGGATAGAGGATAGGATAGGATAGTGTATAGGATAGGATAGAGGATAGGATAGGATAGAGGATAGGATAGGATAGAGGATAGGATAGGATAGAAGATAGGATAGGATAGAGGATAGGATAGGATAGAGGATAGAATAGGATAGAGGATAGGATAGGATAGAGGATAGGATAGGATAGAGGATAGGATAGGATAGAAGATAGGATAGGATAGAGGATAGGATAGGATAGAGGATAGGATAGGGTAGAGGATAGGATAGGATAGGATAGAGGATAGGATAGGATAGAGGATAGCATATGATAGGGGATAGGATAGGATAGAGGAGCAGATAGGATAGAGGATAGGATTAGATAGAGGATAGGATAGGATAGAGGATAGGATAGGATAGAGGATAGGATAGGATAGGATAGGATAGAGGATAGGGTAGGATAGAGGATAGGATAGGATAGAGGATAGGATAGGATAGAGGATAGGATAGAGAATAGGATAGGATTCGATTGAGGATAGCATATGATAGAGGATAGGACACAGTATAGGATAGAGGAATGGATAGGATAGAGGATAGGATAGGATAGAGGATAGGATAGGATAGAGGATACGATATTATAGAGGATAGGATAGAGGATACGATAGGATAGAGGATAGGATAGGATAGAGGATAGGATAGGGTAGAGGATAGGATAGGATAGGATAGAGGATAGGATAGGATAGAGGATTGGATAGGATAGAGGATAGGATAGGATAGAGGATAGGATAGGAAAGAGGATAGTATAGGATACAGGATAGGATACGATAGAGGATAGGATATGATAGAGGATAGGATAGGATAGAGGATAGGATAGGATAGAGGATAGGATAGGGTAGAGGATAGGATAGGATAGGATAGAGGATAGGATAGGATAGAGGATAGCATAGGATAGGGGATAGGATAGGATAGAGGATAGGATAGGATAGAGGATAGGATAGGATAGAGGATAGGATAGGATAGAGGATAGGATAGGGTAGAGGATAGGATAGGATAGGATAGGATAGAGGATAGGATAGGATAGAGGATAGCATATGATAGGGGATAGGATAGGATAGAGGAGCAGATAGGATAGAGGATAGGATTAGATAGAGGATAGGATAGGATAGAGGATAGGATAGGATAGAGGATAGGATAGGATAGGATAGGATAGAGGATAGGGTAGGATAGAGGATAGGATAGGATAGAGGATAGGATAGGATAGAGGATAGGATAGGATAGGATAGAGAATAGGATAGGATTCGATTGAGGATAGCATATGATAGAGGATAGGATACAGTATAGGATAGAGGAATGGATAGGATAGAGGATAGGATAGGATAGAGGATAGGATAGGATAGAGGATACGATATTATACAGGATAGGATAGAGGATAGGATAGCATAGTGGATAGCATAGGATAGAGGATATGATAGGATAGAGTATAGGATAGAGGATAGGATAGCATGGAGGATAGGATAGGATTAAGGATAGGATAGGATAGAGGATAGGATAGAGGATAGGATAGAGGATAGGATAGAGGATAGGATAGAGGATAGGATAGAGGATAGGATAGGATAGAGGATAGGATAGGCTAGAGGATAGGATAGGTTAGAGGAAAGGATAGGATAGAGGATAGGATAGAGGTTTGGATAGACTAGAGAATAGGATAGGATAGAGGATAGGACAGGATAGAGGATAGGATAGAGGATTGGATAGAATAGAGGATATTATATAATAGAGGATAGGAGAGGATAGAGGATAGGATAGGATAGAGGTTAGGATAGGATAGAGGATAGGATAGAGGATTGGATAGGATATAGGACAGGGTACGATAGAGGATAGGATAGGATAGAGGATTGGATAGGTTAGAGGATAGGATAGGATAGAGGATTTGATAGAGGATAGGATAGAGGATAGGATAGAGGATAGGATAGAGGATAGGATAGAGGATGGGATAGGGGATTGGATAGGATAGAGAATAGGATAGGATAGTGGATAATATAGGATAGAGGATAGGATAGGGGATAGGATAGGCTGGAGGACAGGAGACGATAGAGGATAGGATAGGATAGAGGATAGGATAGGATAGAGGATAGGATAGGATAGAGGAGAGGATAGGATAGAGGATAGGATAGGATAGAGGATAGGATAGCATAGAGGATAGGATAGGATAGAGGATCGGATAGAGAATAAGATAGGATAGAGGATAGGTTAGGATAGAGGTTAGGATAGGGGATTGGATAGGATAGGGGATAGGAGACGATAGAGGATAGGATAGGATAGAGGATAGGATAGGATAGAGGATGGGATAGGGGATTGGATAGGATAGGGGATAGGAGACGTTAGAGGATAGGATAGGATAGAGGATAGGATAGAGGATAGGATAGAGGATAGGATAGAGGATAGAATAGGATTGAGGATAGGATAGGATAGAGGATAGGATAGAGGATTTGATAGAGGATAGGATAGAGGATAGGATAGAGGATAGGATAGAGGATGTGATAGGGGATTGGATAGGATAGAGAATAGGATAGGATAGTGGATAATATAGGATAGAGGATAGGATAGGGGATAGGATAGGCTGGAGGACAGGAGACGATAGAGGATAGGATAGGATAGAGGATAGGATAGGATAGAGGAGAGGATAGGATAGAGGATAGGATAGGATAGAGGATAGGATAGCATAGAGGATAGGATAGGATAGAGGATCGGATAGAGAATAAGATAGGATAGAGGATAGGATAGGATAGAGGATGGGATAGGGGATTGGATAGGATAGGGGATAGGAGACGTTAAAGGATAGGATAGGATAGAGGATAGGATAGAGGATACGATAGGATATATGATTGGATAGGATAGGGGATAGGATAGGATAGAGGATAGGATAGGATAGAGGATAGGATAGAGGATAGGATAGAGGATAGGATAGAGGATAGGATAGAGGATAGGATAGAGGATAGGATAGAGGATAGGATAGAGGATAGGATAGAGGATAGGATAGGATAGAGGATAGGATAGGCTAGAGGATAGGATAGGTTAGAGGAAAGGATAGGTTAGAGGATAGGATAGAGGTTTGGATAGACTAGAGAATAGGATAGGATAGAGGATAGGACAGGATAGAGGATAGGATAGAGGATTGGATAGAATAGAGGATATTATATAATAGAGGATAGGAGAGGATAGAGGATAGGATAGGATAGAGGTTAGGATAGGATAGAGGATAGGATAGAGGATTGGATAGGATATAGGACAGGGTACGATAGAGGATAGGATAGGATAGAGGATTGGATAGGTTAGAGGATAGGATAGGATAGAGGATTTGATAGAGGATAGGATAGAGGATAGGATAGAGGATAGGATAGAGGATAGGATAGAGGATGGGATAGGGGATTGGATAGGATAGAGAATAGGATAGGATAGTGGATAATATAGGATAGAGGATAGGATAGGGGATAGGATAGGCTGGAGGACAGGAGACGATAGAGGATAGGATAGGATAGAGGATAGGATAGGATAGAGGATAGGATAGGATAGAGGAGAGGATAGGATAGAGGATAGGATAGGATAGAGGATAGGATAGCATAGAGGATAGGATAGGATAGAGGATCGGATAGAGAATAAGATAGGATAGAGGATAGGTTAGGATAGAGGTTAGGATAGAGGATTGGATAGGATAGGGGATAGGAGACGATAGAGGATAGGATAGGATAGAGGATAGGATAGGATAGAGGATGGGATAGGGGATTGGATAGGATAGGGGATAGGAGACGTTAGAGGATAGGATAGGATAGAGGATAGGATAGAGGATAGGATAGAGGATAGGATAGAGGATAGAATAGGATTGAGGATAGGATAGGATAGAGGATAGGATAGAGGATTTGATAGAGGATAGGATAGAGGATAGGATAGAGGATAGGATAGAGGATGTGATAGGGGATTGGATAGGATAGAGAATAGGATAGGATAGTGGATAATATAGGATAGAGGATAGGATAGGGGATAGGATAGGCTGGAGGACAGGAGACGATAGAGGATAGGATAGGATAGAGGATAGGATAGGATAGAGGAGAGGATAGGATAGAGGATAGGATAGGATAGAGGATAGGATAGCATAGAGGATAGGATAGGATAGAGGATCGGATAGAGAATAAGATAGGATAGAGGATAGGATAGGATAGAGGATGGGATAGGGGATTGGATAGGATAGGGGATAGGAGACGTTAAAGGATAGGATAGGATAGAGGATAGGATAGAGGATACGATAGGATATATGATTGGATAGGATAGGGGATAGGATAGGATAGAGGATAGGATAGGATAGAGGATAGGATAGAGGATAGGATAGAGGATAGGATAGAGGATAGGATAGAGGATAGGATAGAGGATAGAATAGGATTGAGGATAGGATAGGATAGAGGATAGGATAGAGGATTTGATAGAGGATAGGATAGAGGATAGGATAGAGGATAGGATAGAGGATAGGATAGAGGATCGGATAGAGAATAAGATAGGATAGAGGATAGGTTAGGATAGAGGTTTGGATAGGGGATTGGATAGGATAGGGGATAGGAGACGATAGAGGATAGGATAGGATAGAGGATAGGATAGGATAGAGGATGGGATAGGGGATTGGATAGGATAGGGGATAGGAGACGTTAGAGGATAGGATAGGATAGAGGATAGGATAGAGGATACGATAGGATATATGATTGGATAGGATAGGGGATAGGATAGGATAGAGGATAGGATAGGATAGAGGATAGGATAGAGGATAGGATAGAGGATAGAATAGGATTGAGGATAGGATAGGATAGAGGATAGGATAGAGGATTTGATAGAGGATAGGATAGAGGATAGGATAGAGGATAGGATAGAGGATAGGATAGAGGATCGGATAGAGAATAAGATAGGATAGAGGATAGGTTAGGATAGAGGTTAGGATAGGGGATTGGATAGGATAGGGGATAGGAGACGATAGAGGATAGGATAGGATAGAGGATATAATAGGATAGAGGATGGGATAGGGGATTGGATAGGATAGGGGATAGGAGACGTTAGAGGATAGGATAGGATAGAGGATAGGATAGAGGATACGATAGGATATATGATTGGATAGGATAGGGGATAGGATAGGATAGAGGATAGGATAGAGGATAGGATAGAGGATAGGATAGAGGATGGGATAGGGGATTGGATAGGATAGAGAATAGGATAGGATAGTGGATAATATAGGATAGAGGATAGGATAGGGGATAGGATAGGCTGGAGGACAGGAGACGATAGAGGATAGGATAGGATAGAGGATAGGATAGGATAGAGGAGAGGATAGGATAGAGGATAGGATAGGGGATTGGATAGGATAGGGGATAGGAGACGATAGAGGATAGGATAGGATAGAGGATAGGATAGGATAGAGGATAGGATAGAGGATAGGATAGGGTAGAGGGTAGGATAGGATAGAGTATAGGATAGGATAGAGGATAGGATAGAGGATAGGATAGAGGATAGGATAGAGGATACGATAGGATATATGATTGGATAGGATAGGGGATAGGATAGGATAGAGGATAGGATAGGATAGAGGATATGATAGAGGATAGGATAGAGGATAGGATAGAGGATGGGATAGGGGATTGGATAGGATAGAGAATAGGATAGGATAGTGGATAATATAGGATAGAGGATAGGATAGGGGATAGGATAGGCTGGAGGACAGGAGACGATAGAGGATAGGATAGGATAGAGGATAGGATAGGATAGAGGAGAGGATAGGATAGAGGATAGGATAGGATAGAGGATTGGATAGGATAGAGGATAGGATTGGATAGAGGATAGGATAGAGAATAAGATAGGATAGAGGATAGGTTAGGATAGAGGATAGGATAGGGGATTGGATAGGATAGGGGATAGGAGACGATATAGGATAGGATAGGATAGAGGATAGGATAGGATAGAGGATAGGATAGAGGATAGGATAGGGTAGAGGGTAGGATAGGATAGAGTATAGGATAGGATAGAGGATAGGATAGAGGATAGGATAGGATAGAGGATACGATATTATAGAGGATAGGATAGGATAGATTATAGGATAGCATAGAGGATAGAATAGGATAGAGGATAGGATTGGATAGAGGATAGGATAGGATAGAGGATAGGATTCGATAGAGGATAGGATAGAGTATAGGATCGAGGATAGGATAGAGGATTGGATAGGATAGAGGATAGGATAGGATAGAGGATAGGATAGGATTGAGGATCGGATAAGATAGAGGATTGGATAGGATAGAGGATAGGATTGGATAGAGGATAGGATAGAGGATAGGATAGATCATAGGATAGAGGATTGAATAGGATAGAGGATAGGATACGATAGAGGATAGGATAGGATAGAGGATAGGATAGGATAGCGGATAGGATAGGATAGAGGAGAGGATAGGATAGAGGATAGGATAGGATAGAGGATAGGATAGCATAGAGGATAGGATAGGATAGAGGATCGGATAGAGAATAAGATAGGATAGAGGATAGGTTAGGATAGAGGATAGGATAGGGGATTGGATAGGATAGGGGATAGGAGACGATAGAGGATAGGATAGGATAGAGGATAGGATAGGATAGAGGATAGGATAGAGGATAGGATAAGGTAGAGGGTAGGATAGGATAGAGTATAGTATAGGATAGAGGATAGGATAGAGGATAGGATAGAGGATAGGATAGAGGATATAATAGGATTGAGGATAGGATAGGATAAAGGATAGGATAGAGGATTTGATAGAGGATAGGATAGAGGATAGGATAGAGGATAGGATAGAGGATAGGATAGAGGATGGGATAGGGGATTGGATAGGATAGAGAATAGGATAGGATAGTGGATAATATAGGATAGAGGATAGGATAGGGGATAGGATAGGCTGGAGGACAGGAGACGATAGAGGATAGGATAGGATAGAGGATAGGATAGGATAGAGGAGAGGATAGGATAGAGGATAGGATAGGATAGAGGATAGGATAGCATAGAGGATAGGATAGGATAGAGGATCGGATAGAGAATAAGATAGGATAGAAGATAGGTTAGGATAGAGGTTAGGATAGGGGATTGGATAGGATAGGGGATAGGAGACGATAGAGGATAGGATAGGATAGAGGATAGGATAGGATAGAGGATAGGATAGAGGATAGGATAGGGTAGAGGGTAGGATAGGATAGAGGATAGAGGATATGATAGTGTAGAGGATAGGATAGGATAGAGAAAAGGATAGGATAGAGGATAGGATAGGATAGAGGATAGGATAGGATAGAGGTTACGATATTATAGAGGATAGGATAGGATAGAGGATAGGATAGGATAGTTGTTACGATAGGATAGAGAATAGGATAGGATAGTGGATAATATAGGATAGAGGATAGGATAGGGGATTGGATTGGATGGAGGACAGGAGACGATAGAGGATAGGATAGGATAGAGGATAGGATAGGATAGAGGATAGGATAGGATAGAGGAGAGGATAGGATAGAGTATAGGATAGGATAGATGATAGGATAGGATATAGGATAGGATAGGATAGAGGATAGGATAGGATAGAGGATAGGATAGGATAGAGGATAGGATAGGATAGAGGATAGGATAGGATAGAGGATACGATATTATAGAGGATAGGATAGGATAGATTATAGGATAGGATAGAGGATAGGATAGGATAGAGAATAGGATAGGATTGATGCTAGGATAGGATAGAGTATAGAATAGGATAGAGGATAGGATAGGATAGAGGATAGGATAGGATTGAGGATCGGATAAGATAGAGGATTGGATAGGATAGAGGATAGGATTGGATAGAGGATAGGATAGAGGATAGGATAGATCATAGGATAGAGGATTGAATAGGATAGAGGATAGGATAGGATAGAGGATAGGATAGGATAGAGGATAGGATAGGATAGAGGATAGGATAGGATAGCGGATAGGATAGGATATATGATTGCATACGATAGGGGATAGGATAGGATAGAGGATAGGTTAGGATAGAGGATAGAATAGGATAGATGATAGGATAGGATAGAGGATAGGATAGGATAGCGGATAGGATAGGATATATGATTGGATAGGATAGGGGATAGGGTAGGATTGAGGATAGGATAGGATTGAGGATAGGATAGGATAGAGTACAGGTTAGGGGATTGAATACTATAGAGGATAGAATAGGATAGAGGATAGGATTGAGAATAAGATAGGATAGAGGATAGGATAGGATAGAGGATGGGATAGGGGATTGGATAGGATAGGGGATAGGAGACGTTAGAGGATAGGATAGGATAGAGGATAGGATAGAGGATACGATAGGATATATGATTGGATAGGATAGGGGATAGGATAGGATAGAGGATAGGATAGGATAGAGGATAGGATAGAGGATAGGATAGAGGATAGGATAGAGGATAGAATAGGATTGAGGATAGGATAGGATAGAGGATAGGATAGAGGATTTGATAGAGGATAGGATAGAGGATAGGATAGAGGATAGGATAGAGGATGGGATAGGGGATTGGATAGGATAGAGGATAGGATAGTATAGAGGATAGGATAGGATTGATGATCGGATAAGATAGAGGATTGGATAGGATAGAGGATAGGATTGGATAGAGGATAGGATAGAAGATAGGATAGATCATAGGATAGAGGATTGAATAGGATAGAGGATAGGATACGATAGAGGATAGGATAGGATAGAGGATAGGATAGGATAGCGGATAGGATAGGATAGAGGAGAGGATAGGATAGAGGATAGGATAGGATAGAGGATAGGATAGCATAGAGGATAGGATAGGATAGAGGATCGGATAGAGAATAAGATAGGATAGAGGATAGGTTAGGATAGAGCATAGGATAGGGGATTGGATAGGATAGGGGATAGGAGACGATAGAGGATAGGATAGGATAGAGGATAGGATAGGATAGAGGATAGGATAGAGGATAGGATAGGGTAGAGGGTAGGATAGGATAGAGTATAGGATAGGATAGAGGATAGGATAGAGGATAGGATAGAGGATAGGATAGAGGATACGATAGGATATATGATTGGATAGGATAGGGGATAGGATAGGATAGAGGATAGGATAGGATAGAGGATATGATAGAGGATAGGATAGAGGATAGGATAGAGGATAGAATAGGATTGAGGATAGGATAGGATAGAGGATAGGATAGAGGATTTGATAGAGGATAGGATAGAGGATAGGATAGAGGATAGGATAGAGGATGGGATAGGGGATTGGATAGGATAGAGAATAGGATAGGATAGTGGATAATATAGGATAGAGGATAGGATAGGGGATAGGATAGCCTGGAGGACAGGAGACGATAGAGGATAGGATAGGATAGAGGATAGGATAGGATAGAGGAGAGGATAGGGTAGACGATAGGATATTATAGAGGATTGGATAGGATAGAGGATAGGATTGGATAGAGGATAGGATAGAGGATAGGATAGAGGATAGGATAGATCATAGGATAGAGGATTGAATAGGATAGAGGATAGGATACGATAGAGGATAGGATAGGATAGAGGATAGGATAGGATAGCGGATAGGATAGGATAGAGGAGAGGATAGGATAGAGGATAGGATAGGATAGAGGATAGGATAGCATAGAGGATAGGATAGGATAGAGGATCGGATAGAGAATAAGATAGGATAGAGGATAGGTTAGGATAGAGGATAGGATAGGGGATTGGATAGGATAGGGGATAGGAGACGATAGAGGATAGGATAGGATAGAGGATAGGATAGGATAGAGGATAGGATAGAGGATAGGATAGGGTAGAGGGTAGGATAGGATAGAGTATAGGATAGGATAGAGGATAGGATAGAGGATAGGATAGAGGATGGGATAGGGGATTGGATAGGATAGAGAATAGGATAGGATAGTGGATAATATAGGATAGAGGATAGGATTGGGGATAGGATAGGCTGGAGGACAGGAGACGATAGAGGATAGGATAGGATAGAGGATAGGATAGGATAGAGGAGAGGATAGGATAGAGGATAGGATAGGATAGAGGATAGGATAGCATAGAGGATAGGATAGGATAGAGGATCGGATAGAGAATAAGATAGGATAGAGGATAGGTTAGGATAGAGGTTAGGATAGGGGATTGGATAGGATAGGGGATAGGAGACGATAGAGGATAGGATTGGATAGAGGATAGGATAGAGTATAGGATAGAGGATAGGATAGAGGATTGGATAGGATAGAGGATAGGATAGGATAGAGGATAGGATAGGATAGAGGATAGGATAGAGGATAGGATAGAGGATAGGATAGAGGATACGATAGGATATATGATTGGATAGGATAGGGGATAGGATAGGATAGAGGATAGGATAGGATAGAGGATATGATAGAGGATAGGATAGAGGATAGGATAGAGGATAGAATAGGATTGAGGATAGGATAGGATAGAGGATAGGATAGAGGATTTGATAGAGGATAGGATAGAGGATAGGATAGAGGATAGGATAGAGGATAGGATAGAGGATGGGATAGGGGATTGGATAGGATAGAGAATAGGATAGGATAGTGGATAATATAGGATAGAGGATAGGATAGGGGATAGGATAGGCTGGAGGACAGGAGACGATAGAGGATAGGATAGGATAGAGGATAGGATAGGATAGAGGAGAGGATAGGATAGAGGATAGGATAGGATAGAGGATTGGATAGGATAGAGGATAGGATTGGATAGAGGATAGGATAGAGGATAGGATAGATCATAGGATAGAGGATTGAATAGGATAGAGGATAGGATACGATAGAGGATAGGATAGGATAGAGGATAGGATAGGATAGCGGATAGGATAGGATAGAGGAGAGGATAGGATAGAGGATAGGATAGGATAGAGGATAGGATAGCATAGAGGATAGGATAGGATAGAGGATCGGATAGAGAATAAGATAGGATAGAGGATAGGTTAGGATAGAGGATAGGATAGGGGATTGGATAGGATAGGGGATAGGAGACGATAGAGGATAGGATAGGATAGAGGATAGGATAGGATAGAGGATAGGATAGAGGATAGGATAGGGTAGAGGGTAGGATAGGATAGAGTATAGGATAGGATAGAGGATAGGATAGAGGATAGGATAGAGGATAGGATAGAGGATAGAATAGGATTGAGGATAGGATAGGATAGAGGATAGGATAGAGGATTTGATAGAGGATAGGATAGAGGATAGGATAGAGGATAGGATAGAGGATAGGATAGAGGATGGGATAGGGGATTGGATAGGATAGAGAATAGGATAGGATAGTGGATAATATAGGATAGAGGATAGGATTGGGGATAGGATAGGCTGGAGGACAGGAGACGATAGAGGATAGGATAGGATAGAGGAGAGGATAGGATAGAGGATAGGATAGGATAGAGGATAGGATAGCATAGAGGATAGGATAGGATAGAGGATCGGATAGAGAATAAGATAGGATAGAGGATAGGTTAGGATAGAGGTTAGGATAGGGGATTGGATAGGATAGGGGATAGGAGACGATAGAGGATAGGATTGGATAGAGGATAGGATAGAGTATAGGATAGAGGATAGGATAGAGGATTGGATAGGATAGAGGATAGGATAGGATAGAGGATAGGATAGGATTGAGGATCGGATAAGATAGAGGATTGGATAGGATAGAGGATAGGATTGGATAGAGGATAGGATAGGGGATTGGATAGGATAGGGGATAGGAGACGTTAGAGGATAGGATAGGATAGAGGATAGGATAGAGGATACGATAGGATATATGATTGGATAGGATAGGGGATAGGATAGGATAGAGGATAGGATAGGATAGAGGATATGATAGAGGATAGGATAGAGGATAGGATAGAGGATAGAATAGGATTGAGGATAGGATAGGATAGAGGATAGGATAGAGGATTTGATAGAGGATAGGATAGAGGATAGGATAGAGGATAGGATAGAGGATAGGATAGAGGATAGGATAGAGGATGGGATAGGGGATTGGATAGGATAGAGAATAGGATAGGATAGTGGATAATATAGGATAGAGGATAGGATAGGGGATAGGATAGGCTGGAGGACAGGAGACGATAGAGGATAGGATAGGATAGTGGATTGGATAGGATAGAGGAGAGGATAGGATAGAGGATAGGATAGGATAGAGTATAGGATAGCATAGAGGATAGGATAGGATAGAGGATCGGATAGAGAATAAGATAGGATAGAGGATAGGTTAGGATAGAGGATAGGATAGGGGATTGGATAGGATAGGGGATAGGAGACGATAGAGTATAGGATAGGATAGAGGATAGGATAGGATGGAGGATAGGATAGGACAGAGGATACGATATTATAGAGGATAGGATAGGATTGAGAATAGGATAGGATTGAGGATAGGATAGAGGACAGGATAGCATAGAAGATAGGATAGGATTGACGATAGGATAGGATAGAGGATAGGATATAATAGAGGATACGATATTATAGAGGATAGGATAGGATAGAGGATAGTATTGGATAGAGGATAGTATAGGATAGAGGATAGAGGATAGGATAGGATAGAGTATAATATAGGGCAGATTATGGGATAGCATACACGATACGATAGGATAGAGGATAGGATAGAGGATAGCAGAGCATGGAGGATAGGATAGGATTAAGGATAGGATAGGATAGAGGATAGGATAGCGGATAGGATAGGATAGAGGAGAGGATAGGATAGAGGATAGGATAGGATAGAGGATAGGATAGCATAGAGGATAGGATAGGATAGAGGATCGGATAGAGAATAAGATAGGATAGAGGATAGGTTAGGATAGAGGATAGGATAGGGGATTGGATAGGATAGGGGATAGGAGACGATAGAGGATAGGATAGGATAGAGGATAGGATAGGATAGAGGATAGGATAGAGGATAGGATAGGGTAGAGGGTATGATAGGATAGAGTATAGGATAGGATAGAGGATAGGATAGAGGATAGGATAGAGGATAGGATAGAGGATAGAATAGGATTGAGGATAGGATAGGATAGAGGATAGGATAGAGGATTTGATAGAGGATAGGATAGAGGATAGGATAGAGGATAGGATAGAGGATAGGATAGAGGATGGGATAGGGGATTGGATAGGATAGAGAATAGGATAGGATAGTGGATAATATAGGATAGAGGATAGGATAGGGGATAGGATAGGCTGGAGGACAGGAGACGATAGAGGATAGGATAGGATAGAGGATAGGATAGGATAGAGGAGAGGATAGGATAGAGGATAGGATAGGATAGAGGATAGGATAGCATAGAGGATAGGATAGGATAGAGGATCGGATAGAGAATAAGATAGGATAGGATAGAGGATAGGATAGGATATAGGATAGGATAGGATAGAGGATAATATAGAAGATAGGATAGGATAGAGGATAGGATAGGATAGAGGATAGGATAGGATAGAGGATGGGATAGGATAGAGGATAGGATAGGGTAGAGGATAGGATAGGATAGGACAGAGGATAGGATAGAGGATAGGATAGGATAGAGGATAGGATAGGATAGAGAATAGGATAGGGGATAGGATAGGATAGAGGATAGGATAGGATAGAGGAGAGGATAGGATAGAGGAGAGGATAGGATAGAGGATAGGATAGGATAGAGGATAGGATAGGATAGAGGATAGGGTAGGATAGAGGATAGTATAGGATAGAGGATAGGATAGGATAGAGGATAGGATAGGATAGAGGATAGGTTTGGATAGAGGATAGGATAGGATAGAAGATAGGATAGGATAGAGGATAGGATAGGATAGAGGATAGGATAGGATAGTGTATAGGATAGGATAGAGGATAGGATAGGATAGAGGATAGGATAGGATAGAGGATAGGATAGGATAGAAGATAGGATAGGATAGAGGATAGGATAGGATAGAGGATAGGATAGGATAGAGGATAGGATAGGATAGAGGATAGGATAGGATAGAGGATAGGATAGGATAGAAGATAGGATAGGATAGAGGAGAGGATAAGATAGAGGATAGGATAGGATAGAGGATAGGATAGGATAGGATAGAGGATAGGATAGGATAGAGGATAGCATAGGATAGGGGATAGGATAGGATAGAGGATAGGATAGGATAGAAGATAGGATAGGATAGAGGATAGGATAGGATAGAGGATAGGATAGGATAGTGTATAGGATAGGATAGAGGATAGGATAGGATAGAGGATAGGATAGGATAGAGGATAGGATAGGATAGAAGATAGGATAGGATAGAGGATAGGATAGGATAGAGGATAGAATAGGATAGAGGATAGGATAGGATAGAGGATAGGATAGGATAGAGGATAGGATAGGATAGAAGATAGGATAGGATAGAGGATAGGATAGGATAGAGGATAGGATAGGGTAGAGGATAGGATAGGATAGGATAGAGGATAGGATAGGATAGAGGATAGCATATGATAGGGGATAGGATAGGATAGAGGAGCAGATAGGATAGAGGATAGGATTAGATAGAGGATAGGATAGGATAGAGGATAGGATAGGATAGAGGATAGGATAGGATAGGATAGGATAGAGGATAGGGTAGGATAGAGGATAGGATAGGATAGAGGATAGGATAGGATAGAGGATAGGATAGAGAATAGGATAGGATTCGATTGAGGATAGCATATGATAGAGGATAGGACACAGTATAGGATAGAGGAATGGATAGGATAGAGGATAGGATAGGATAGAGGATAGGATAGGATAGAGGATACGATATTATAGAGGATAGGATAGAGGATACGATAGGATAGAGGATAGGATAGGATAGAGGATAGGATAGGGTAGAGGATAGGATAGGATAGGATAGAGGATAGGATAGGATAGAGGATTGGATAGGATAGAGGATAGGATAGGATAGAGGATAGGATAGGAAAGAGGATAGTATAGGATACAGGATAGGATACGATAGAGGATAGGATATGATAGAGGATAGGATAGGATAGAGGATAGGATAGGATAGAGGATAGGATAGGGTAGAGGATAGGATAGGATAGGATAGAGGATAGGATAGGATAGAGGATAGCATAGGATAGGGGATAGGTTAGGATAGAGGATAGGATAGGATAGAGGATAGGATAGGATAGAGGATAGGATAGGATAGAGGATAGGATAGGGTAGAGGATAGGATAGGATAGGATAGGATAGAGGATAGGATAGGATAGAGGATAGCATATGATAGGGGATAGGATAGGATAGAGGAGCAGATAGGATAGAGGATAGGATTAGATAGAGGATAGGATAGGATAGAGGATAGGATAGGATAGAGGATAGGATAGGATAGAGGATAGGATAGGATAGGATAGGATAGAGGATAGGGTAGGATAGAGGATAGGATAGGATAGAGGATAGGATAGGATAGAGGATAGGATAGGATAGGATAGAGAATAGGATAGGATTCGATTGAGGATAGCATATGATAGAGGATAGGATACAGTATAGGATAGAGGAATGGATAGGATAGAGGATAGGATAGGATAGAGGATAGGATAGGATAGAGGATACGATATTATAGAGGATAGGATAGAGGATAGGATAGCATAGTGGATAGCATAGGATAGAGGATATGATAGGATAGAGTATAGGATAGAGGATAGGATAGCATGGAGGATAGGATAGGATTAAGGATAGGATAGGATAGAGGATAGGATAGAGGATAGGATAGAGGATAGGATAGAGGATAGGATAGAGGATAGGATAGAGGATAGGATAGGATAGAGGATAGGATAGGCTAGAGGATAGGATAGGTTAGAGGAAA
>NW_027489157.1:0-87642 GCF_050948215.1 Halictus rubicundus | reverse complement strand
AGAGGATAGGATATGATAGAGTAAACGATATTATACAGGATAGGATAGGGTAGAGGATAGGGTGGAGGATAGGATAGGATAGAGGATAGGATAGAGGCAGGATAGAGGATAGGATAGAAGATAGGATAGAAGATAGGATAGGATAGGGGATAGGATAGGATAGAGGATAGGAAATAATAGAGGATAGGATAGGATAGAGGATCGATAGAGGATAGGATAGGAGAGAGGATAGGATAGGAGAGAGGATAGGATAGGATAGAGGATAGGATAGAATAGAGGATAGGATAGGATAGAGGACAGGATAGGATCGAGGATAGGATAGTATAGAGGATAGGATAGGAGAGAGTATAGGATAGGATAGAGGATAGGATAGGATAGAGGATAGATAGGATAGAGGATAGGATAGTATAGAGTATAGGATAGGATAGAGGATAGGATAGGATAGAGGATAGGATAGGATAGAGGATCGGATAGAGGATAGGATAGGATACAGGATAGGATAGGATAGATGATAGCATAGGATAGTGGATAGAATAGGATAGAGGATAGGATAGGATAGAGGATAGGATGGATAGAGGATAGGATATTATAGAGGATAGGATAGGATAGAGGATAGAATAGGATAGATGATAGGATAGGATAGAGGATCGGATCGGAGGGTAGGATAGGATAGAGGATAGGATAGGATAGAGGATAGGATAGGATAGAGGATAGGATAAAATAGAGGATAGGATACAGGATAGGATAGGATAGAAGATAGCATAGGATAGAGGATAGAATAGGATAGATGATAGGATAGGATAGAGGATCGGATGGAGGGTAGGATAGGATAGAGGATAGGATAGGATAGAGGATTGGATAGGATAGAGGATAGGATAGGATAGTGGATAGGATAGGATAGAGGATAGGATAGGATAGAGGAAAGGATAGGATAGAGGATCGGATAGAGGATAGGATAGGAGAGAGGATAGGATAGGATAGAGGAAAGGATAGGATAGAGGATAGGATGGGATAGAGGATAGGATATTATAGAGGATAGGATAGGATAGAGGATAGGATAAAATAGAGGCTAGGATAGGATAGAGGATCGGATAGAGGATAGGATAGGATAGAGGATAGGATAGGATAGGATAGGATGGGATAGAGGATAGGATCGGATAGAGGATAGGATAGGATAGAGGATAGGATAGGATAGGATAGGATGGGATAGAGGATAGGATCGGATAGAGGATAGGCTAGGATAGAGGATAGGATAGGATAGAGGATAGGATAGGATAGAGGATAGGATAATATAGAGGATAGGATATGATAGAGGATAGGATAGGATAGAGGATAGGATAGGATAGAGGATAGGATAGGATAGAGGATAGGATAGGATAGAGGATAGGATATGATAGAGGATAGGATAGGATAGAGGATAGGTTATAATAGAGGATAGGATAGGAGAGAGGATCGGATAGAGGATAGGATAGGAGAGAGGATAGGGTAGGATAGAGGATAGGATAGTTATAGAGGATAGGATAGTATAGAGGATAGGATAGGATAGAGTATAGGATAGGATAGAGGATAGGATAGGAAAGAGGGTAGGGTAGGATAGAGGAGAGGATAGGATAGAGTATAGGATAGGATAGAGGAAAGGATAGGATAGAGGATAGGATAGGATAGAGGATAGGATAGTATAGAGGATAGGATAGGATAGAGGGTAGGATAGGATAGAGGATAGGATAGGATAGAGGATAGGATAGGATAGAGGATAGGTTATAATAGAGGATAGGATAGGATAGAGGATCGGATAGAGGATAGGATAGGATAGGATAGGATGGGATAGAGGATAGGATCGGATAGAGGATAGGATAGGATAGAGGATAGGATAGGATAGGATAGGATTGGATAGAGGATAGGATCGGATAGAGGATAGGCTAGGATAGAGGATAGGATAGGATAGAGGATAGGATAGGATAGAGGATAGGATAATATAGAGGATAGGATATGATAGAGGATAGGATAGGATAGAGGATAGGATAGGATAGAGGATAGGATAGGATAGAGGATAGGATAGGATAGAGGATAGGATATGATAGAGGATAGGGTAGGATAGAGGATAGGTTATAATAGAGGATAGGATAGGAGAGAGGATCGGATAGAGGATAGGATAGGAGAGAGTATAGGGTAGGATAGAGGATAGGATAGTTATAGAGGATAGGATGGGATAGAGGATACGATAGGATAGAGGATAGGATAGGATATATGATAGGATAGGATAGAGGATAGGATAGGATATATGATAGGATAGGATAGAGGATAGGATAGGATAGAGGATAGGATAGGATAGAGAATAGGATAGGATAGAGGATAGGATTGGAAAGAGGGTAGGATAGGATAGAGGAGAGGATAGGATAGAGGATAGGATAGGATAGAGGATAGATGATAGGATAGAGGATAGATGATAGGATAGGATAGAGGATCGGATAGAGGATAGGATAGGATAGAGGATGGTATAGAGGGTAGGATAGAGGATAGGATAGGATAGAGTATAGGATAGGATACGATAGAGGATAGGATAGATGATAGGATAGGATAGAGGATAGGATAGGATAGAGGATAGGATAGGATAGAGGATAGGATAGGATGGAGGATGGGATGGAGGATAGGATGGAGGATAGGATAGAGGATAGGATAGAGGATAGGATAGAGGATAGGATAGGATAGAGGATAGGATAGGATAGAGGATAGGATAGGATAGAGGATAGGATAGGAAAGAGGGTAGGATAGGATAGAGGAGAGGATAGGCTAGAGTATAGGATAGGATAGAGGATAGGATAGGATAGAGGATAGGATAGTATAGAGGATAGGATAGGAGAGAGGATCGGATAGAGGATAGGATAGGAGAGAGGATAGGGTAGGATAGAGGATAGGATAGGATAGAGGATAGGATGGGATAGAGGATAGGATAGGATAGAGGATAGGATAGGATATATGATAGGATAAAATAAAGGCTAGGATAGGATAGAGGATCGGATAGAGGATAGGATAGGATAGAGGATAGGATAGGATAGAGGATAGGATTGGAAAGAGGGTAGGATAGGATAGAGGAGAGGATAGGATAGAGGATAGGATAGGATAGAGGATAGGATAGAATAGGATAGAGATAGGATAGGATAGGGGATAGGATAGGATAGAGGATAGGAAATAATAGAGGATAGGATAGGATAGAGGATAGGATAGGATAGAGGATAGGATAAAATAGAGGCTAGGATAGGATAGAGGATCGGATAGAGGATAGGATAGGATAGAGGATAGGATAGGATAGAGGATAGTATAGGATAGAGGATAGGATAGGATAGAGGATAGGATATGATAGAGGATAGGATAGGATAGGATAGAGGATAGGTTATAATAGAGGATAGGATAGGAGAGAGGATCGCATAGAGGATAGGATAGGAGAGAGGATAGGGTAGGATAGAGGATAGGATAGGATAGAGGATAGGATGGGATAGAGGATAGGATAGGATAGAGGATACGATAGGATATATGATAGGATAAAATAAAGGCTAGGATAGGATAGAGGATCGGATAGAGGATAGGATAGGATAGAGGATAGGATAGGATAGAGGATAGGATTGGAAAGAGGGTAGGATAGGATAGAGGAGAGGATAGGATAGAGGATAGGATAGGATAGAGGATAGGATAGAATAGGATAGGATAGGATAGAGGATAGGATAGGATAGAGGATAGGATAGGATAGAGGATAGGATAGAATAGAGGATGGGATAGGATAGAGGATAGGATAGGATAGAGGATAGGATAGGATAGAGGATAGTATAGGATAGAAGATAGGATAGGATAGAGGATAGGATATGATAGAGGATAGGATAGGATAGAGGATAGGTTATAATAGAGGATAGGATAGGAGAGAGGATCGGATAGAGGATAGGATAGGAGAGAGGATAGGGTAGGATAGAGGATAGGATAGGATAGAGGATAGGATGGGATAGAGGATAGGATAGGATAGAGGATACGATAGGATATATGATAGGATAAAATTAAGGCTAGGATAGGATAGAGGATCGGATAGAGGATAGGATAGGATAGAGGATAGGATAGGATAGAGGATAGGATTGGAAAGAGGGTAGGATAGGATAGAGGACAGGATATGATAGAGGATAGGATAGGATAGAGGATAGGATTGGAAAGAGGGTAGGATAGGATAGAGGACAGGATATGATAGAGGATAGGATAGGATAGAGGATAGGTTATAATAGAGGATAGGATAGGAGAGAGGATCGGATAGAGGATAAGATAGGAGAGAGGATAGGGTAGGATAGAGGATAGGATAGTTATAGAGGATAGGATGGGATAGAGGATAGGATAGGATAGAGGATAGGATAGGATATATGATAGGATAGGATAGAGAATAGGATAGGATAGAGGATAGGATAGGATAGAGAATAGGATAGGATAGAGGATAGGATTGGAAAGAGGGTAGGATAGGATAAAGGAGAGGATAGGATAGAGGATAGGTTATAATAGAGGATAGGATAGGATAGAGGATCGGATAGAGGATAGGATAGGATAGGATAGGATGGGATAGAGGATAGGATCGGATAGAGGATAGGATAGGATAGAGGATAGGATAGGATAGGATAGGATGGGATAGAGGATAGGATCGGATAGAGGATAGGCTAGGATAGAGGATAGGATAGGATAGAGGATAGGATAGGATAGAGGATAGGATAATATAGAGGATAGGATATGATAGAGGATAGGATGGGATAGAGGATAGGATAGGATAGAGGATAGGATAGGATAGAGGATAGGATAGGATAGAGGATAGGATATGATAGAGGATAGGATAGGATAGAGGATAGGATATAATAGAGGATAGGATAGGAGAGAGGATCGGATAGAGGATAAGATAGGAGAGAGGATAGGGTAGGATAGAGGATAGGATAGTTATAGAGGATAGGATGGGATAGAGGATAGGATAGGATAGAGGATAGGATAGGATCTATGATAGGATAGGATAGAGGATAGGATAGGATAGAGGATAGGATAGGATAGAGAATAGGATAGGATAGAGGATAGGATTGGAAAGAGGGTAGGACAGGATAGAGGAGAGGATAGGATAGAGGATAGGATAGGATAGAGGATAGATGATAGGATAGGATAGAGGATCGGTTAGAGGATAGGATAGGATAGAGGATGGTATAGAGGGTAGGATAGAGGATAGGATAGGATAGAGTATAGGATAGGATACGATAGAGGATAGGATAGATGATAGGATAGGATAGAGGATAGGATAGGATAGAGGATAGGATAGGATAGAGGATAGGATAGGATGGAGGATGGGATGGAGGATAGGATGGAGGATAGGATAGAGGATAGGATAGAGGATAGGATAGAGGATAGGATAGGATAGAGGATAGGATAGGATAGAGGATAGGATAGGATAGAGGATAGGATAGGAAAGAGGGTAGGATAGGATAGAGGAGAGGATAGGATAGAGTATAGGATAGGATAGAGGATAGGATAGGATAGAGGATAGGATAGTATAGAGGATAGGATAGGAGAGGGGATCGGATAGAGGATAGGATAGGAGAGAGGATAGGGTAGGATAGAGGATAGGATAGGATAGAGGATAGGATGGGATAGAGGATAGGATAGGATAGAGGATAGGATAGGATATATGATAGGATAGGATAGAGAATAGGATAGGATAGAGGATAGGATTGGAAAGAGGGTAGGATAGGATAGAGGAGAGGATAGGATAGAGGATAGGATAGGATAGAGGATAGATGATAGGATAGGATAGAGGATCGGATAGAGGATAGGATAGGATAGAGGATGGTATAGAGGGTAGGATAGAGGATAGGATAGGATAGAGTATAGGATAGGATACGATAGAGGATAGGATAGATGATAGGATAGGATAGAGGATAGGATAGGATAGAGGATAGGATAGGATAGAGGATAGGATAGGATAGAGGATAGGATAGGATGGAGGATAGGATAGAGGATAGGATAGAGGATAGGATAGAGGATAGGATAGGATAGAGGATAGGATAGGATAGAGGATAGGATAGGAAAGAGGGTAGGATAGGATAGAGGAGAGGATAGGATAGAGTATAGGATAGGAGAGGGGATCGGATAGAGGATAGGATGGGAGAGAGGATAGGGTAGGATGGAGGATAGGGTAGGATAGAGGATAGGATAGGATAGAGGATAGGGTGGGATAGAGGATAGGATAGGATAGAGGATAGGATAGGATATATGATAGGATAGGATAGAGGCTAGGATAGGATAGACGATCGGATAGAGGATAGGATAGGATAGAGGATAGGATAGGATAGATGATAGGATAGGATAGAGGATAGGATTGGAAAGAGGGTAGGATAGGATAGAGGAGAGGATAGGATTGAGGATAGGATAGGATAGAGGATAGGATAGAATAGGATAGAGATAGGATAGGATAGGGGATAGGATAGGATAGAGGATAGGAAATAATAGAGGATAGGATAGGATAGAGGATCGGATAGAGGATAGGATACGAGAGAGGATAGGATAGGATAGGATAGAGGATAGGATAGGATAGAGGATACGATAGAGGATTGGATATGATAGAGGATATTATAGAGGATAGAATAGGATAGATGATACTATAGGATAGAGGATAGGATATGATAGAGTAAACGATATTATACAGGATAGGATAGGGTAGAGGATAGGGTGGAGGATAGGATAGGATAGAGGATAGGATAGAGGCAGGATAGAGGATAGGATAGAAGATAGGATAGAAGATAGGATAGGATAGGGGATAGGATAGGATAGAGGATAGGAAATAATAGAGGATATCATAGGATAGAGGATCGGATAGAGGATAGGATAGGAGAGAGGATAGGATAGGAGAGAGGATAGGATAGGATAGAGGATAGGATAGAATAGAGGATAGGATAGGATAGAGGACAGGATAGGATCGAGGATAGGATAGTATAGAGGATAGGATAGGAGAGAGTATAGGATAGGATAGAGGATAGGATAGGATAGAGGATAGGATAGGATAGAGGATAGGATAGTATAGAGTATAGGATAGGATAGAGGATAGGATAGGATAGAGGATAGGATAGGATAGAGGATCGGATAGAGGATAGGATAGGATACAGGATAGGATAGGATAGATGATAGCATAGGATAGTGGATAGAATAGGATAGAGGATAGGATAGGATAGAGGATAGGATGGGATAGAGGATAGGATATTATAGAGGATAGGATAGGATAGAGGATAGAATAGGATAGATGATAGGATAGGATAGAGGATCGGATGGAGGGTAGGATAGGATAGAGGATAGGATAGGATAGAGGATAGGATAGGATAGAGGATAGGATAAAATAGAGGATAGGATACAGGATAGGATAGGATAGAAGATAGCATAGGATAGAGGATAGAATAGGATAGATGATAGGATAGGATAGAGGATCGGATGGAGGGTAGGATAGGATAGAGGATAGGATAGGATAGAGGATTGGATAGGATAGAGGATAGGATAGGATAGTGGATAGGATAGGATAGAGGATAGGATAATATAGAGGATAGGATAGGATAGAGGATAGGATAGGATAGAGGATAGGATAGGATAGAGGATAGGATAGGATAGAGGATAGGATAGGATAGAGGATAGGATATGATAGAGGATAGGATAGGATAGAGGATAGGATAGGATAGTGGATAGGATAGGATAGAGGATAGGATAGGATAGAGGAAACGATAGGATAGAGGATCGGATAGAGGATAGGATAGGATAGACGATAGGATAGGATAGAGGATAGGATAGGATAGGATAGGATGGGATAGAGGATAGGATCGGATAGAGGATAGGATAGGATAGAGGATAGGATAGGATAGAGGATAGGATAATATAGAGGATAGGATAGGATAGAGGATAGGATAGGATAGAGGATAGGATAGGATAGAGGATAGGATAGGATAGAGGATAGGATAGGATAGAGGATAGGATATGATAGAGGATAGGATAGGATAGAGGATAGGTTATAATAGAGGATAGGATAGGAGAGAGGATCGGATAGAGGATAGGATAGGAGGGAGGATAGGGTAGGATAGAGGATAGGATAGTTATAGAGGATAGGATGGGATAGAGGATAGGATAGGATAGAGGATAGGATAGGATATATGATAGGATAGGATAGAGGATAGGATAGGATAGAGGATAGGATAGGATAGAGAATAGGATAGGATAGAGGATAAGGTGGAAAGAGGGTAGGATAGGATAGAGGAGAGGATAGGATAGAGGATAGGATAGGATACAGGATAGAATAGGATAGATGATAGGATAGGATAGAGGATCGGATAGAGGATAGGATAGGATAGAGGATGGTATAGAGGGTAGGATAGAGGATAGGATAGGATAGAGTATAGGATAGGATACGATAGAGGATAGGATAGATGATAGGATAGGATAGAGGATAGGATAGGATAGAGGATAGGATAGGATAGAGGATAGGATGGAGGATAGGATGGAGGATAGGATAGAGGATAGGATAGAGGATAGGATAGGATAGAGGATATTATAGGATAGAGGATAGGATAGGATAGAGGATAGGATAGTATAGAGTATAGGATAGGAAAGAGGATAGGATAGGATAAAGGATAGGATAGGATAGAGGATCGGATAGAGGATAGGATAGTATACAGGATAGGATAGGATAGATGATAGCATAGGATAGAGGATAGAATAGGATAGATGATAGGATAGGATAGTGGATCGGATGGAGGGTTGGATAGGATAGAGGATAGGATAGAGGATAGGATAGAGGATAGAATAGAGGATAGGATAGGATAGAGGATAGGATAGGATGGAGGATAGGATAGGATAGAGGATAGGATAGGATAGAGGATAGGATGGGATAGAGGATAGGATAGGATAGAGGATAGGATAGGTTAGAGGATAGGATAGGATATATGATAGGATAGGATAGAGGATAGGATAGAATAGAGGATAGGATAGGATAGAGGATAGGATATGATAGAGGATAGGATAGGATAGAGGATAGGTTATAATAGAGGATAGGATAGGAGGGAGGATCGGATAGAGGATAGGATAGGAGAGAGGATAGGGTAGGATAGAGGATAGGATAATATAGAGGATAGGATAGGATAGAGGATAGGATAGGATAGAGGATAGGATAGGATAGAGGATAGGATAGGATAGAGGATAGGATATGATAGAGGATAGGATAGGATAGAGGATAGGTTATAATAGAGGATAGGATAGTTATAGAGGATAGGATGGGATAGAGGATAGGATAGGATAGAGGATAGGATAGGATATATGATAGGATAGGATAGAGGATAGGATAGGATAGAGGATAGGATAGGATAGAGAATAGGATAGGATAGAGGATAGGATTGGAAAGAGGGTAGGATAGGATAGAGGAGAGGATAGGATAGAGGATAGGATAGGATAGAGGATAGGATAGGATAGAGAATAGGATAGGATAGAGGATAGGATTGGAAAGAGGGTAGGATAGGATAGAGGAGAGGATAGGATAGAGGATAGGATAGGATAGAGGATAGAATAGGATAGATGATAGGATAGGATAGAGGATCGGATAGAGGATAGAGGATCGGATAGAGGATAGGATAGGATACAGGATAGGATAGGATAGATGATAGCATAGGATAGTGGATAGAATAGGATAGATGATAGGATAGGATAGAGGATCGGATGGAGGGTTGGATAGGATAGAGGATAGGATAGAGGATAGGATAGAGGATAGAATAGAGGATAGGATAGGATAGAGGATAGGATAGGATGGAGGATAGGATAGGATAGAGGATAGGATAGGATAGAGGATAGGATGGGATAGAGGATAGGATAGGATAGAGGATAGGATAGGATAGAGGATAGGATGGAGGATAGGATGGAGGATAGGATAGAGGATATGATAGAGGATAGGATAGGATAGAGGATAGGATAGGATAGAGGATAGGATAGGATAGAGGATAGGATAGTATAGAGTATAGGATAGGATAGAGGATAGGATAGGATAAAGGATAGGATAGGATAGAGGATCGGATAGAGGATAGGATAGTATACAGGATAGGATAGGATAGATGATAGCATAGGATAGAGGATAGAATAGGATAGATGATAGGATAGGATAGAGGATCGGATGGAGGGTTGGATAGGATAGAGGATAGGATAGAGGATAGGATAGAGGATAGGATAGAGGATAGAATAGAGGATAGGATAGGATAGAGGATAGGATAGGATGGAGGATAGGATAGGATAGAGGATAGGATAGGATAGAGGATAGGATGGGATAGAGGATAGGATAGGATAGAGGATAGGATAGGTTAGAGGATAGGATAGGATAGAGGATAGGATAATATAGAGGATAGGATAGGATAGAGGATAGGATAGGATAGAGGATAGGATAGGATAGAGGATAGGATAGGATAGAGGATAGGATAGGATAGAGGATAGGATATGATAGAGGATAGGATAGGATAGAGGATAGGTTATAATAGAGGATAGGATAGGAGAGAGGATCGGATAGAGGATAGGATAGGAGAGAGGATAGGGTAGGATAGAGGATAGGATAGTTATAGAGGATAGGATGGGATAGAGGATAGGATAGGATAGAGGATAGAATAGGATATATGATAGGATAGGATAGAAGATAGGATAGGATAGAGGATAGGATAGGATAGAGAATAGGATAGGATAGAGGATAGGATTGGAAAGAGGGTAGGATAGGATAGAGGAGAGGATAGGATAGAGGATAGGATAGGATAGAGGATAGAATAGGATAGATGATAGGATAGGATAGAGGATCGGATAGAGGATAGAGGATCGGATAGAGGATAGGATAGGATACAGGATAGGATAGGATAGATGATAGCATAGGATAGTGGATAGAATAGGATAGATGATAGGATAGGATAGAGGATCGGATGGAGGGTTGGATAGGATAGAGGATAGGATAGAGGATAGGATAGAGGATAGAATAGAGGATAGGATAGGATAGAGGATAGGATAGGATGGAGGATAGGATAGGATAGAGGATAGGATAGGATAGAGGATAGGATGGGATAGAGGATAGGATAGGATAGAGGATAGGATAGGTTAGAGGATAGGATAGGATAGAGGATAGGATAGGATAGAGGATAGGATAGGTTAGAGGATAGGATAGGATAGAGGATGGGATAGGATAGAGGATAGGATAGGATAGAGGATAGGATATGATAGAGGATAGGATAGGATAGAGGATAGGTTATAATAGAGGATAGGATAGGAGAGAGGATCGGATAGAGGATAGGATAGGAGAGAGGATAGGGTAGGATAGAGGATAGGATAGGATAGAGGATAGGATGGGATAGAGGATAGGATAGGATAGAGGATAGGATAGGATATATGATAGGATAAAATAAAGGCTAGGATAGGATAGAGGATCGGATAGAGGATAGGATGGGATAGTGGATAGGATAGGATAGAGGATAGGATTGGAAAGAGGGTAGGATAGGATAGAGGAGAGGATAGGATAGAGGATAGGATAGGATAGAGGATAGGATAGAATAGGATAGAGATAGGATAGGATAGGGGATAGGATAGGATAGAGGATAGGAAATAATAGAGGATAGGATAGGATAGAGGATAGGATAGGATAGAGGATAGGATAAAATAGAGGCTAGGATAGGATAGAGGATCGGATAGAGGATAGGATAGGATAGAGAATAGGATAGGATAGAGGATAGGATTGGAAAGAGGGTAGGATAGGATAGAGGAGAGGATAGGATAGAGGATAGGATAGGATAGAGGATCGGATTGAGGATAGGATAGGATACAGGATAGGATAGGATAGAAGATAGCATAGGATAGAGGATAGAATAGGATAGAGTATAGGATAGGATAGAGGATAGGATAGGATAGTGGATAGGATAGTATAGAGGATAGGATAGGATAGAGGATAGGATAGAGGATAGGATAGGATAGAGGATAGGATATGATAGAGGATAGGATAGGATAGAGGATAGGTTATAATAGAGGATAGGATAGGAGGGAGGATCGGATAGAGGATAGGATAGGAGAGAGGATAGGGTAGGATAGAGGATAGGATAGGATAGAGGATAGGATGGGATAGAGGATAGGATAGGATAGAGGATAGGATAGGATATATGATAGGATAAAATAAAGGCTAGGATAGGATAGAGGATCGGATAGAGGATAGGATAGGATAGGATAGAGGATAGGATAGGATAGAGGATAGGATTGGAAAGAGGGTAGGATAGGATAGAGGAGAGGATAGGATAGAGGATAGGATAGGATAGAGGATAGGATAGAATAGGATAGAGATAGGATAGGATAGGGGATAGGATAGGATAGAGGATAGGAAATAATAGAGGATAGGATAGGATAGAGGATAGGATAGGATAGAGGATAGGATAAAATAGAGGCTAGGATAGGATAGAGGATCGGATAGAGGATAGGATAGGATAGACAATAGGATAGGATAGAGGATAGGATTGGAAAGAGGGTAGGATAGGATAGAGGAGTGGATAGGATAGAGGATAGGATAGGATAGAGAATAGGAAAGGATAGAGGATAGGATAGAATAGGATAGAGATAGGATAGGATAGGGGATAGGATAGGATAGAGGATAGGAAATAATAGAGGATAGGATAGGATAGAGGATAGGATAGGATAGAGGATAGGATAAAATAGAGGCTAGGATAGGATAGAGGATCGGATAGAGGATAGGATAGGATAGAGAATAGGATAGGATAGAGGATAGGATTGGAAAGAGGGTAGGATAGGATAGAGGAGAGGATAGGATGTAGGATAGGATAGGATAGAGGATAGAATAGGATAGATGATAGGATAGGATAGAGGATCGGATTGAGGATAGGATAGGATACAGGATAGGATAGGATAGAAGATAGCATAGGATAGAGGATAGAATAGGATAGAGTATAGGATAGGATAGAGGATAGGATAGGATAGTGGATAGGATAGTATAGAGGATAGGATAGGATAGTGGATAGGATAGAGGATAGGATAGGATAGAGGATAGGATAGGTTAGAGGATAGGATAGGATAGAGGATGGGATAGGATAGAGGATAGGATAGGATAGAGGATAGGATATGATAGAGGATAGGATAGGATAGAGGATAGGTTATAATAGAGGATAGGATAGGAGAGAGGATCGGATAGAGGATAGGATAGGAGAGAGGATAGGGTAGGATAGAGGATAGGATAGGATAGAGGATAGGATGGGATAGAGGATAGGATAGGATAGAGGATAGGATAGGATATATGATAGGATAAAATAAAGGCTAGGATAGGATAGAGGATCGGATAGAGGATAGGATAGGATAGGATAGAGGATAGGATAGGATAGAGGATAGGATTGGAAAGAGGGTAGGATAGGATAGAGGAGAGGATAGGATAGAGGATAGGATAGGATAGAGGATAGGATAGAATAGGATAGAGATAGGATAGGATAGGGGATAGGATAGGATAGAGGATAGGAAATAATAGAGGATAGGATAGGATAGAGGATAGGATAGGATAGAGGATAGGATAAAATAGAGGCTAGGATAGGATAGAGGATCGGATAGAGGATAGGATAGGATAGACAATAGGATAGGATAGAGGATAGGATTGGAAAGAGGGTAGGATAGGATAGAGGAGTGGATAGGATAGAGGATAGGATAGGATAGAGAATAGGAAAGGATAGAGGATAGGATAGAATAGGATAGAGATAGGATAGGATAGGGGATAGGATAGGATAGAGGATAGGAAATAATAGAGGATAGGATAGGATAGAGGATAGGATAGGATAGAGGATAGGATAAAATAGAGGCTAGGATAGGATAGAGGATCGGATAGAGGATAGGATAGGATAGAGAATAGGATAGGATAGAGGATAGGATTGGAAAGAGGGTAGGATAGGATAGAGGAGAGGATAGGATGTAGGATAGGATAGGATAGAGGATAGAATAGGATAGATGATAGGATAGGATAGAGGATCGGATTGAGGATAGGATAGGATACAGGATAGGATAGGATAGAAGATAGCATAGGATAGAGGATAGAATAGGATAGAGTATAGGATAGGATAGAGGATAGGATAGGATAGTGGATAGGATAGTATAGAGGATAGGATAGGATAGTGGATAGGATAGAGGATAGGATAGGATAGAGGATAGGATAGGATAGAGGATAGGATATGATAGAGGATAGGATAGGATAGAGGATAGGTTATAATAGAGGATAGGATAGGAGGGAGGATCGGATAGAGGATAGGATAGGGTAGGATAGAGGATAGGATAATATAGAGGATAGGATAGGATAGAGGATAGGATAGGATAGTGGATAGGATAGTATAGAGGATAGGATAGGATAGAGGATAGGATAGAGGATAGGATAGGATAGAGGATAGGATATGATAGAGGATAGGATAGGATAGAGGATAGGTTATAATAGAGGATAGGATAGGAGGGAGGATCGGATAGAGGATAGGATAGGAGAGAGGATAGGGTAGGATAGAGGATAGGATAGGATAGAGGATAGGATGGGATAGAGGATAGGATAGGATAGAGGATAGGATGGGATATATGATAGGATAAAATAAAGGCTAGGATAGGATAGAGGATCGGATAGAGGATAGGATAGGATAGGATAGAGGATAGGATAGGATAGAGGATAGGATTGGAAAGAGGGTAGGATAGGATAGAGGAGAGGATAGGATAGAGGATAGGATAGGATAGAGGATAGGATAGAATAGGATAGAGATAGGATAGGATAGGGGATAGGATAGGATAGAGGATAGGAAATAATAGAGGATAGGATAGGATAGAGGATAGGATAGGATAGAGGATAGGATAAAATAGAGGCTAGGATAGGATAGAGGATCGGATAGAGGATAGGATAGGATAGAGAATAGGATAGGATAGAGGATAGGATTGGAAAGAGGGTAGGATAGGATAGAGGAGAGGATAGGATAGAGGATAGGATAGGATAGAGAATAGGATAGGATAGAGGATAGGATAGAATAGGATAGAGATAGGATAGGATAGGGGATAGGATAGGATAGAGGATAGGAAATAATAGAGGATAGGATAGGATAGAGGATAGGATAGGATAGAGGATAGGATAAAATAGAGGCTAGGATAGGATAGAGGATCGGATAGAGGATAGGATAGGATAGAGAATAGGATAGGATAGAGGATAGGATTGGAAAGAGGGTAGGATAGGATAGAGGAGAGGATAGGATAGAGGATAGGATAGGATAGAGGATAGAATAGGATAGATGATAGGATAGGATAGAGGATCGGATTGAGGATAGGATAGGATACAGGATAGGATAGGATAGAAGATAGCATAGGATAGAGGATAGAATAGGATAGAGTATAGGATAGGATAGAGGATAGGATAGGATAGTGGATAGGATAGTATAGAGGATAGGATAGGATAGTGGATAGGATAGAGGATAGGATAGGATAGAGGATAGGATAGGATAGAGGATAGGATATGATAGAGGATAGGATAGGATAGAGGATAGGTTATAATAGAGGATAGGATAGGAGGGAGGATCGGATAGAGGATAGGATAGGGTAGGATAGAGGATAGGATAATATAGAGGATAGGATAGGATAGAGGATAGGATAGGATAGAGGATAGGATAGGATAGAGGATAGGATATGATAGAGGATAGGATAGGATAGAGGATAGGTTATAATAGAGGATAGGATAGGAGAGAGGATCGGATAGAGGATAGGATAGGAGAGAGGATAGGGTAGGATAGAGGATAGGATAGTTATAGAGGATAGGATAGGATAGAGGATAGAATAGGATAGATGATAGGATAGGATAGAGGATCGGATAGAGGATAGAGGATCGGATAGAGGATAGGATAGGATACAGGATAGGATAGGATAGATGATAGCATAGGATAGTGGATAGAATAGGATAGATGATAGGATAGGATAGAGGATCGGATGGAGGGTTGGATAGGATAGAGGATAGGATAGAGGATAGGATAGAGGATAGAATAGAGGATAGGATAGGATAGAGGATAGGATAGGATGGAGGATAGGATAGGATAGAGGATAGGATAGGATAGAGGATAGGATGGGATAGAGGATAGGATAGGATAGAGGATAGGATAGGTTAGAGGATAGGATAGGATAGAGGATAGGATAGGATAGAGGATAGGATAGGTTAGAGGATAGGATAGGATAGAGGATGGGATAGGATAGAGGATAGGATAGGATAGAGGATAGGATATGATAGAGGATAGGATAGGATAGAGGATAGGTTATAATAGAGGATAGGATAGGAGAGATGATCGGATAGAGGATAGGATAGGAGAGAGGATAGGGTAGGATAGAGGATAGGATAGGATAGAGGATAGGATGGGATAGAGGATAGGATAGGATAGAGGATAGGATAGGATATATGATAGGATAAAATAAAGGCTAGGATAGGATAGAGGATCGGATAGAGGATAGGATGGGATAGTGGATAGGATAGGATAGAGGATAGGATTGGAAAGAGGGTAGGATAGGATAGAGGAGAGGATAGGATAGAGGATAGGATAGGATAGAGGATAGGATAGAATAGGATAGAGATAGGATAGGATAGGGGATAGGATAGGATAGAGGATAGGAAATAATAGAGGATAGGATAGGATAGAGGATAGGATAGGATAGAGGATAGGATAAAATAGAGGCTAGGATAGGATAGAGGATCGGATAGAGGATAGGATAGGATAGAGAATAGGATAGGATAGAGGATAGGATTGGAAAGAGGGTAGGATAGGATAGAGGAGAGGATAGGATAGAGGATAGGATAGGATAGAGGATAGAATAGGATAGATGATAGGATAGGATAGAGGATCGGATTGAGGATAGTATAGGATACAGGATAGGATAGGATAGAAGATAGCATAGGATAGAGGATAGAATAGGATAGAGTATAGGATAGGATAGAGGATAGGATAGGATAGTGGATAGGATAGTATAGAGGATAGGATAGGATAGAGGATAGGATAGAGGATAGGATAGGATAGAGGATAGGATATGATAGAGGATAGGATAGGATAGAGGATAGGATATGATAGAGGATAGGATAGGATAGAGGATAGGTTATAATAGAGGATAGGATAGGAGGGAGGATCGGATAGAGGATAGGATAGGAGAGAGGATAGGGTAGGATAGAGGATAGGATAGGATAGAGGATAGGATGGGATAGAGGATAGGATAGGATAGAGGATAGGATAGGATATATGATAGGATAAAATAAAGGCTAGGATAGGATAGAGGATCGGATAGAGGATAGGATAGGATAGAGGATAGGATAGGATAGAGGATAGGATTGGAAAGAGGGTAGGATAGGATAGAGGAGAGGATAGGATAGAGGATAGGATAGGATAGCGGATAGGATAGAATAGGATAGAGATAGGATAGGATAGGGGATAGGATAGGATAGAGGATAGGATAAAATAGATGCTAGGATAGGATAGAGGATCGGATAGAGGATAGGATAGGATAGAGAATAGGATAGGATAGAGGATAGGATTGGAAAGAGGGTAGGATAGGATAGAGGAGAGGATAGGATAGAGGATAGGATAGGATAGAGAATAGGATAGGATAGAGGATAGGATTGGAAAGAGGGTAGGATAGGATAGAGGAGAGGATAGGATACAGGATAGGATAGGATAGATGATAGCATAGGATAGAGGATAGAATAGGATAGAGGATAGGATAGGATAGAGGATAGGATAGGATAGAGGATAGGATAGGATAGAGGATAGGATATGATAGAGGATAGGATAGGATAGAGGATAGGTTATAATAGAGGATAGGATAGGAGAGAGGATCGGATAGAGGATAGGGTAGGATAGAGGATAGGATAGGATAGAGTATAGGATAGGATAGAGGATAGAATAGGATAGATGATAGGATAGGATAGAGGATCGGATTGAGGATAGGATAGGATACAGGATAGGATAGGATAGAAGATAACATAGGATAGAGGATAGAATAGGATAGATGATAGGATAGGATAGAGGATCGGATGGAGGGTAGGATAGGATAGAGGATAGGATAGGATAGAGGATTGGATAGGATAGAGGATAGGATAGGATAGTGGATAGGATAGGATAGAGGATAGGATAGGATAGAGGAAAGGATCTGATAGAGGATCGGATAGAGGATAGGATAGGAGAGAGGATAGGATAGGATAGAGGATAGGATAGGATAGAGGATGGGATGGGATAGAGGATAGGATAGGATAGAGGATAGGATAGGATATATGATAGGATAGGATAGAGGATAGGATAGGATAGAGGATAGGATTGGAAAGAGGGTAGGATAGGATAGAGGAGAGGATAGGATAGAGGATAGGAAAGGATAGAGGATAGATGATAGGATAGGATAGAGGATCGGATAGAGGATAGGATAGGATAGAGGATGGTATAGAGGGTAGGATAGAGGATAGGATAGGATAGAGTATAGGATAGGATACGATAGAGGATAGGATAGATGATAGGATAGGATAGAGGATAGGATAGGATAGAGGATAGGATAGGATAGAGGATAGGATAGGATGGAGGATGGGATGGAGGATAGGATGGAGGATAGGATAGAGGATAGGATAGAGGATAGGATAGAGGATAGGATAGGATAGAGGATAGGATAGGATAGAGGATAGGATAGGATAGAGGATAGGATAGGAAAGAGGGTAGGATAGGATAGAGGAGAGGATAGGATAGAGTATAGGATAGGATAGAGGATAGGATAGGATAGAGGATAGGATAGTATAGAGGATAGGATAGGAGAGGGGATCGGATAGAGGATAGGATAGGAGAGAGGATAGGGTAGGATAGAGGATAGGATAGGATAGAGGATAGGATGGGATAGAGGATAGGATAGGATGGAGGATAGGATAGGATATATGATAGGATAGGATAGAGAATAGCATAGGATAGAGGATAGGATTGGAAAGAGGGTAGGATAGGATAGAGGAGAGGATAGGATAGAGGATAGGATAGGATAGAGGATAGATGATAGGATAGGATAGAGGATCGGATAGAGGATAGGATAGGATAGAGGATGGTATAGAGGGTAGGATAGAGGATAGGATAGGATAGAGTATAGGATAGGATACGATAGAGGATAGGATAGATGATAGGATAGGATAGAGGATAGGATAGGATAGAGGATAGGATAGGATAGAGGATAGGATAGGATGGAGGATGGGATGGAGGATAGGATGGAGGATAGGATAGAGGATAGGATAGAGGATAGGATAGAGGATAGGATAGGATAGAGGATAGGATAGGATAGAGGGTAGGATAGGATAGAGGAGAGGATAGGATAGAGTATAGGATAGGATAGAGGATAGGATAGGATAGAGGATAGGATAGTATAGAGGATAGGATAGGAGAGGGGATCGGATAGAGGATAGGATGGGAGAGAGGATAGGGTAGGATAGAGGATAGGGTAGGATAGAGGATAGGATAGGATAGAGGATAGGGTGGGATAGAGGATAGGATAGGATAGAGGATAGGATAGGATATATGATAGGATAGGATAGAGGCTAGGATAGGATAGACGATCGGATAGAGGATAGGATAGGATAGAGGATAGGATAGGATAGAGGATAGGATAGGATAGAGGATAGGATAGGATAGAGGATAGGATTGGAAAGAGGGTAGGATAGGATAGAGGAGAGGATAGGATTGAGGATAGGATAGGATAGAGGATAGGATAGAATAGGATAGAGATAGGATAGGATAGGGGATAGGATAGGATAGAGGATAGGAAATAATAGAGGATAGGATAGGATAGAGGATCGGATAGAGGATAGGATACGAGAGAGGATAGGATAGGATAGGATAGAGGATAGGATAGGATAGAGGATACGATAGAGGATTGGAGATGATAGAGGATATTATAGAGGATAGAATAGGATAGATGATACTATAGGATAGAGGATAGGATATGATAGAGTAAACGATATTATACAGGATAGGATAGGGTAGAGGATAGGGTGGAGGATAGGATAGGATAGAGGATAGGATAGAGGCAGGATAGAGGATAGGATAGAAGATAGGATAGGATAGGGGATAGGATAGGATAGAGGATAGGAAATAATAGAGGATAGGATAGGATAGGATAGAGGATCGGATAGAGGATAGGATAGGAGAGAGGATAGGATAGGAGAGAGGATAGGATAGGATAGAGGATAGGATAGAATAGAGGATAGGATAGGATAGAGGATAGGATAGGATAGAGGATAGGATAGTATAGAGGATAGGATAGGAGAGAGGATAGGATAGGATAGAGGATAGGATAGGATAGAAGATAGGATAGGATAGAGGATAGGATAGTATAGAGTATAGGATAGGATAGAGGATAGGATAGGATAGAGGATAGGATAGGATAGAGGATCGGATAGAGGATAGGATAGGATACAGGATAGTATAGGATAGATGATAGCATAGGATAGTGGATAGAATAGGATAGATGATAGGATAGGATAGAGGATCGGATGGAGGGTTGGATAGGATAGAGGATAGGATAGAGGATAGGATAGAGGATAGAATAGAGGATAGGATAGGATAGAGGATAGGATAGGATGGAGGATAGGATAGGATAGAGGATAGGATAGGATAGAGGATAGGATGGGATAGAGGATAGGATAGGATAGAGGATAGGATAGGTTAGAGGATAGGATAGGATAGAGGATAGGATAGGATAGAGGATAGGATAGGTTAGAGGATAGGATAGGATAGAGGATGGGATACGATAGAGGATAGGATAGGATAGAGGATAGGATATGATAGAGGATAGGATAGGATAGAGGATAGGTTATAATAGAGGATAGGATAGGAGAGAGGATCGGATAGAGGATAGGATAGGAGAGAGGATAGGGTAGGATAGAGGATAGGATAGGATAGAGGATAGGATGGGATAGAGGATAGGATAGGATAGAGGATAGGATAGGATATATGATAGGATAAAATAAAGGCTAGGATAGGATAGAGGATCGGATAGAGGATAGGATAGGATAGAGGATGGTATAGAGGGTAGGATAGAGGATAGGATAGGATAGAGTATAGGATAGGATACGATAGAGGATAGGATAGATGATAGGATAGGATAGAGGATAGGATAGGATAGAGGATAGGATAGGATAGAGGATAGGATAGGATAGAGGATAGGGTGGGATAGAGGATAGGATAGGATAGAGGATAGGATAGGATATATGATAGGATAGGATAGAGGCTAGGATAGGATAGACGATCGGATAGAGGATAGGATAGGATAGAGGATAGGATAGGATAGAGGATAGGATAGGATAGAGGATAGGATAGGATAGAGGATAGGATTGGAAAGAGGGTAGGATAGGATAGAGGAGAGGATAGGATTGAGGATAGGATAGGATAGAGGATAGGATAGAATAGGATAGAGATAGGATGGGATAGAGGATAGGATAGGATAGAGGATAGGATAGGATATATGATAGGATAAAATAAAGGCTAGGATAGGATAGAGGATCGGATAGAGGATAGGATAGGATAGGATAGAGGATAGGATAGGATAGAGGATAGGATTGGAAAGAGGGTAGGATAGGATAGAGGAGAGGATAGGATAGAGGATAGGATAGGATAGAGGATAGGATAGAATAGGATAGAGATAGGATAGGATAGGGGATAGGATAGGATAGAGGATAGGAAATAATAGAGGATAGGATAGGATAGAGGATAGGATAGGATAGAGGATAGGATAAAATAGAGGCTAGGATAGGATAGAGGATCGGATAGAGGATAGGATAGGATAGACAATAGGATAGGATAGAGGATAGGATTGGAAAGAGGGTAGGATAGGATAGAGGAGTGGATAGGATAGAGGATAGGATAGGATAGAGAATAGGAAAGGATAGAGGATAGGATAGAATAGGATAGAGATAGGATAGGATAGGGGATAGGATAGGATAGAGGATAGGAAATAATAGAGGATAGGATAGGATAGAGGATAGGATAGGATAGAGGATAGGATAAAATAGAGGCTAGGATAGGATAGAGGATCGGATAGAGGATAGGATAGGATAGAGAATAGGATAGGATAGAGGATAGGATTGGAAAGAGGGTAGGATAGGATAGAGGAGAGGATAGGATGTAGGATAGGATAGGATAGAGGATAGAATAGGATAGATGATAGGATAGGATAGAGGATCGGATTGAGGATAGGATAGGATACAGGATAGGATAGGATAGAAGATAGCATAGGATAGAGGATAGAATAGGATAGAGTATAGGATAGGATAGAGGATAGGATAGGATAGTGGATAGGATAGTATAGAGGATAGGATAGGATAGTGGATAGGATAGAGGATAGGATAGGATAGAGGATAGGATAGGTTAGAGGATAGGATAGGATAGAGGATGGGATAGGATAGAGGATAGGATAGGATAGAGGATAGGATATGATAGAGGATAGGATAGGATAGAGGATAGGTTATAATAGAGGATAGGATAGGAGAGAGGATCGGATAGAGGATAGGATAGGAGAGAGGATAGGGTAGGATAGAGGATAGGATAGGATAGAGGATAGGATGGGATAGAGGATAGGATAGGATAGAGGATAGGATAGGATATATGATAGGATAAAATAAAGGCTAGGATAGGATAGAGGATCGGATAGAGGATAGGATGGGATAGTGGATAGGATAGGATAGAGGATAGGATTGGAAAGAGGGTAGGATAGGATAGAGGAGAGGATAGGATAGAGGATAGGATAGGATAGAGGATAGGATAGAATAGGATAGAGATAGGATAGGATAGGGGATAGGATAGGATAGAGGATAGGAAATAATAGAGGATAGGTTAGGATAGAGGATAGGATAGGATAGAGGATAGGATAAAATAGAGGCTAGGATAGGATAGAGGATCGGATAGAGGATAGGATAGGATAGAGAATAGGATAGGATAGAGGATAGGATTGGAAAGAGGGTAGGATAGGATAGAGGAGAGGATAGGATAGAGGATAGGATAGGATAGAGGATCGGATTGAGGATAGGATAGGATACAGGATAGGATAGGATAGAAGATAGCATAGGATAGAGGATAGAATAGGATAGAGTATAGGATAGGATAGAGGATAGGATAGGATAGTGGATAGGATAGTATAGAGGATAGGATAGGATAGAGGATAGGATAGAGGATAGGATAGGATAGAGGATAGGATATGATAGAGGATAGGATAGGATAGAGGATAGGTTATAATAGAGGATAGGATAGGAGGGAGGATCGGATAGAGGATAGGATAGGAGAGAGGATAGGGTAGGATAGAGGATAGGATAGGATAGAGGATAGGATGGGATAGAGGATAGGATAGGATAGAGGATAGGATAGGATATATGATAGGATAAAATAAAGGCTAGGATAGGATAGAGGATCGGATAGAGGATAGGATAGGATAGGATAGAGGATAGGATAGGATAGAGGATAGGATTGGAAAGAGGGTAGGATAGGATAGAGGAGAGGATAGGATAGAGGATAGGATAGGATAGAGGATAGGATAGAATAGGATAGAGATAGGATAGGATAGGGGATAGGATAGGATAGAGGATAGGAAATAATAGAGGATAGGATAGGATAGAGGATAGGATAGGATAGAGGATAGGATAAAATAGAGGCTAGGATAGGATAGAGGATCGGATAGAGGATAGGATAGGATAGACAATAGGATAGGATAGAGGATAGGATTGGAAAGAGGGTAGGATAGGATAGAGGAGTGGATAGGATAGAGGATAGGATAGGATAGAGAATAGGAAAGGATAGAGGATAGGATAGAATAGGATAGAGATAGGATAGGATAGGGGATAGGATAGGATAGAGGATAGGAAATAATAGAGGATAGGATAGGATAGAGGATAGGATAGGATAGAGGATAGGATAAAATAGAGGCTAGGATAGGATAGAGGATCGGATAGAGGATAGGATAGGATAGAGAATAGGATAGGATAGAGGATAGGATTGGAAAGAGGGTAGGATAGGATAGAGGAGAGGATAGGATGTAGGATAGGATAGGATAGAGGATAGAATAGGATAGATGATAGGATAGGATAGAGGATCGGATTGAGGATAGGATAGGATACAGGATAGGATAGGATAGAAGATAGCATAGGATAGAGGATAGAATAGGATAGAGTATAGGATAGGATAGAGGATAGGATAGGATAGTGGATAGGATAGTATAGAGGATAGGATAGGATAGTGGATAGGATAGAGGATAGGATAGGATAGAGGATAGGATAGGATAGAGGATAGGATATGATAGAGGATAGGCTGGGATAGAGGATAGGTTATAATAGAGGATAGGATAGGAGGGAGGATCGGATAGAGGATAGGATAGGGTAGGATAGAGGATAGGATAATATAGAGGATAGGATAGGATAGAGGATAGGATAGGATAGTGGATAGGATAGTATAGAGGATAGGATAGGATAGAGGATAGGATAGAGGATAGGATAGGATAGAGGATAGGATATGATAGAGGATAGGATAGGATAGAGGATAGGTTATAATAGAGGATAGGATAGGAGGGAGGATCGGATAGAGGATAGGATAGGAGAGAGGATAGGGTAGGATAGAGGATAGGATAGGATAGAGGATAGGATGGGATAGAGGATAGGATAGGATAGAGGATAGGATGGGATATATGATAGGATAAAATAAAGGCTAGGATAGGATAGAGGATCGGATAGAGGATAGGATAGGATAGGATAGAGGATAGGATAGGATAGGATAGATGATAGGATAGGATAGAGGATCGGATTGAGGATAGGATAGGATACAGGATAGGATAGGATAGAAGATAGCATAGGATAGAGGATAGAATAGGATAGAGTATAGGATAGGATAGAGGATAGGATAGGATAGTGGATAGGATAGTATAGAGGATAGGATAGGATAGTGGATAGGATAGAGGATAGGATAGGATAGAGGATAGGATAGGATAGAGGATAGGATATGATAGAGGATAGGATAGGATAGAGGATAGGTTATAATAGAGGATAGGATAGGAGGGAGGATCGGATAGAGGATAGGATAGGGTAGGATAGAGGATAGGATAATATAGAGGATAGGATAGGATAGAGGATAGGATAGGATAGAGGATAGGATAGGATAGAGGATAGGATATGATAGAGGATAGGATAGGATAGAGGATAGGTTATAATAGAGGATAGGATAGGAGAGAGGATCGGATAGAGGATAGGATAGGAGAGAGGATAGGGTAGGATAGAGGATAGGATAGTTATAGAGGATAGGATAGGATAGAGGATAGAATAGGATAGATGATAGGATAGGATAGAGGATCGGATAGAGGATAGAGGATCGGATAGAGGATAGGATAGGATACAGGATAGGATAGGATAGATGATAGCATAGGATAGTGGATAGAATAGGATAGATGATAGGATAGGATAGAGGATCGGATGGAGGGTTGGATAGGATAGAGGATAGGATAGGATAGAGGATAGGATAGGATGGAGGATAGGATAGGATAGAGGATAGGATAGGATAGAGGATAGGATGGGATAGAGGATAGGATAGGATAGAGGATAGGATAGGTTAGAGGATAGGATAGGATAGAGGATAGGATAGGATAGAGGATAGGATAGGTTAGAGGATAGGATAGGATAGAGGATGGGATAGGATAGAGGATAGGATAGGATAGAGGATAGGATATGATAGAGGATAGGATAGGATAGAGGATAGGTTATAATAGAGGATAGGATAGGAGAGATGATCGGATAGAGGATAGGATAGGAGAGAGGATAGGGTAGGATAGAGGATAGGATAGGATAGAGGATAGGATGGGATAGAGGATAGGATAGGATAGAGGATAGGATAGGATATATGATAGGATAAAATAAAGGCTAGGATAGGATAGAGGATCGGATAGAGGATAGGATGGGATAGTGGATAGGATAGGATAGAGGATAGGATTGGAAAGAGGGTAGGATAGGATAGAGGAGAGGATAGGATAGAGGATAGGATAGGATAGAGGATAGGATAGAATAGGATAGAGATAGGATAGGATAGGGGATAGGATAGGATAGAGGATAGGAAATAATAGAGGATAGGATAGGATAGAGGATAGGATAGGATAGAGGATAGGATAAAATAGAGGCTAGGATAGGATAGAGGATCGGATAGAGGATAGGATAGGATAGAGAATAGGATAGGATAGAGGAAAGGATTGGAAAGAGGGTAGGATAGGATAGAGGAGAGGATAGGATAGAGGATAGGATAGGATAGAGGATAGAATAGGATAGATGATAGGATAGGATAGAGGATCGGATTGAGGATAGTATAGGATACAGGATAGGATAGGATAGAAGATAGCATAGGATAGAGGATAGAATAGGATAGAGTATAGGATAGGATAGAGGATAGGATAGGATAGTGGATAGGATAGTATAGAGGATAGGATAGGATAGAGGATAGGATAGAGGATAGGATAGGATAGAGGATAGGATATGATAGAGGATAGGATAGGATAGAGGATAGGATATGATAGAGGATAGGATAGGATAGAGGATAGGTTATAATAGAGGATAGGATAGGAGGGAGGATCGGATAGAGGATAGGATAGGATAGAGGATAGGATAGGATAGAGGATAGGATTGGAAAGAGGGTAGGATAGGATAGAGGAGAGGATAGGATAGAGGATAGGATAGGATAGCGGATAGGATAGAATAGGATAGAGATAGGATAGGATAGGGGATAGGATAGGATAGAGGATAGGATAAAATAGATGCTAGGATAGGATAGAGGATCGGATAGAGGATAGGATAGGATAGAGAATAGGATAGGATAGAGGATAGGATTGGAAAGAGGGTAGGATAGGATAGAGGAGAGGATAGGATAGAGGATAGGATAGGATAGAGAATAGGATAGGATAGAGGATAGGATTGGAAAGAGGGTAGGATAGGATAGAGGAGAGGATAGGATACAGGATAGGATAGGATAGATGATAGCATAGGATAGAGGATAGAATAGGATAGAGGATAGGATAGGATAGAGGATAGGATAGGATAGAGGATAGGATAGGATAGAGGATAGGATATGATAGAGGATAGGATAGGATAGAGGATAGGTTATAATAGAGGATAGGATAGGAGAGAGGATCGGATAGAGGATAGGGTAGGATAGAGGATAGGATAGGATAGAGTATAGGATAGGATAGAGGATAGAATAGGATAGATGATAGGATAGGATAGAGGATCGGATTGAGGATAGGATAGGATACAGGATAGGATAGGATAGAAGATAACATAGGATAGAGGATAGAATAGGATAGATGATAGGATAGGATAGAGGATCGGATGGAGGGTAGGATAGGATAGAGGATAGGATAGGATAGAGGATTGGATAGGATAGAGGATAGGATAGGATAGTGGATAGGATAGGATAGAGGATAGGATAGGATAGAGGAAAGGATCTGATAGAGGATCGGATAGAGGATAGGATAGGAGAGAGGATAGGATAGGATAGAGGATAGGATAGGATAGAGGATGGGATGGGATAGAGGATAGGATAGGATAGAGGATAGGATAGGATATATGATAGGATAGGATAGAGGATAGGATAGGATAGAGGATAGGATTGGAAAGAGGGTAGGATAGGATAGAGGAGAGGATAGGATAGAGGATAGGAAAGGATAGAGGATAGATGATAGGATAGGATAGAGGATCGGATAGAGGATAGGATAGGATAGAGGATGGTATAGAGGGTAGGATAGAGGATAGGATAGGATAGAGTATAGGATAGGATACGATAGAGGATAGGATAGATGATAGGATAGGATAGAGGATAGGATAGGATAGAGGATAGGATAGGATAGAGGATAGGATAGGATGGAGGATGGGATGGAGGATAGGATGGAGGATAGGATAGAGGATAGGATAGAGGATAGGATAGAGGATAGGATAGGATAGAGGATAGGATAGGATAGAGGATAGGATAGGATAGAGGATAGGATAGGAAAGAGGGTAGGATAGGATAGAGGAGAGGATAGGATAGAGTATAGGATAGGATAGAGGATAGGATAGGATAGAGGATAGGATAGTATAGAGGATAGGATAGGAGAGGGGATCGGATAGAGGATAGGATAGGAGAGAGGATAGGGTAGGATAGAGGATAGGATAGGATAGAGGATAGGATGGGATAGAGGATAGGATAGGATGGAGGATAGGATAGGATATATGATAGGATAGGATAGAGAATAGCATAGGATAGAGGATAGGATTGGAAAGAGGGTAGGATAGGATAGAGGAGAGGATAGGATAGAGGATAGGATAGGATAGAGGATAGATGATAGGATAGGATAGAGGATCGGATAGAGGATAGGATAGGATAGAGGATGGTATAGAGGGTAGGATAGAGGATAGGATAGGATAGAGTATAGGATAGGATACGATAGAGGATAGGATAGATGATAGGATAGGATAGAGGATAGGATAGGATAGAGGATAGGATAGGATAGAGGATAGGATAGGATGGAGGATGGGATGGAGGATAGGATGGAGGATAGGATAGAGGATAGGATAGAGGATAGGATAGAGGATAGGATAGGATAGAGGATAGGATAGGATAGAGGGTAGGATAGGATAGAGGAGAGGATAGGATAGAGTATAGGATAGGATAGAGGATAGGATAGGATAGAGGATAGGATAGTATAGAGGATAGGATAGGAGAGGGGATCGGATAGAGGATAGGATGGGAGAGAGGATAGGGTAGGATAGAGGATAGGGTAGGATAGAGGATAGGATAGGATAGAGGATAGGGTGGGATAGAGGATAGGATAGGATAGAGGATAGGATAGGATATATGATAGGATAGGATAGAGGCTAGGATAGGATAGACGATCGGATAGAGGATAGGATAGGATAGAGGATAGGATAGGATAGAGGATAGGATAGGATAGAGGATAGGATTGGAAAGAGGGTAGGATAGGATAGAGGAGAGGATAGGATTGAGGATAGGATAGGATAGAGGATAGGATAGAATAGGATAGAGATAGGATAGGATAGGGGATAGGATAGGATAGAGGATAGGAAATAATAGAGGATAGGATAGGATAGAGGATCGGATAGAGGATAGGATACGAGAGAGGATAGGATAGGATAGGATAGAGGATAGGATAGGATAGAGGATACGATAGAGGATTGGAGATGATAGAGGATATTATAGAGGATAGAATAGGATAGATGATACTATAGGATAGAGGATAGGATATGATAGAGTAAACGATATTATACAGGATAGGATAGGGTAGAGGATAGGGTGGAGGATAGGATAGGATAGAGGATAGGATAGAGGCAGGATAGAGGATAGGATAGAAGATAGGATAGGATAGGGGATAGGATAGGATAGAGGATAGGAAATAATAGAGGATAGGATAGGATAGGATAGAGGATCGGATAGAGGATAGGATAGGAGAGAGGATAGGATAGGAGAGAGGATAGGATAGGATAGAGGATAGGATAGAATAGAGGATAGGATAGGATAGAGGATAGGATAGGATAGAGGATAGGATAGTATAGAGGATAGGATAGGAGAGAGGATAGGATAGGATAGAGGATAGGATAGGATAGAAGATAGGATAGGATAGAGGATAGGATAGTATAGAGTATAGGATAGGATAGAGGATAGGATAGGATAGAGGATAGGATAGGATAGAGGATCGGATAGAGGATCGGATAGAGGATAGGATAGGATACAGGATAGGATAGGATAGATGATAGCATAGGATAGTGGATAGAATAGGATAGATGATAGGATAGGATAGAGGATCGGATGGAGGGTTGGATAGGATAGAGGATAGGATAGAGGATAGGATAGAGGATAGAATAGAGGATAGGATAGGATAGAGGATAGGATAGGATGGAGGATAGGATAGGATAGAGGATAGGATAGGATAGAGGATAGGATGGGATAGAGGATAGGATAGGATAGAGGATAGGATAGGTTAGAGGATAGGATAGGATAGAGGATAGGATAGGATAGAGGATAGGATAGGTTAGAGGATAGGATAGGATAGAGGATGGGATACGATAGAGGATAGGATAGGATAGAGGATAGGATATGATAGAGGATAGGATAGGATAGAGGATAGGTTATAATAGAGGATAGGATAGGAGAGAGGATCGGATAGAGGATAGGATAGGAGAGAGGATAGGGTAGGATAGAGGATAGGATAGGATAGAGGATAGGATGGGATAGAGGATAGGATAGGATAGAGGATAGGATAGGATATATGATAGGATAAAATAAAGGCTAGGATAGGATAGAGGATCGGATAGAGGATAGGATAGGATAGAGGATGGTATAGAGGGTAGGATAGAGGATAGGATAGGATAGAGTATAGGATAGGATACGATAGAGGATAGGATAGATGATAGGATAGGATAGAGGATAGGATAGGATAGAGGATAGGATAGGATAGAGGATAGGATAGGATAGAGGATAGGGTGGGATAGAGGATAGGATAGGATAGAGGATAGGATAGGATATATGATAGGATAGGATAGAGGCTAGGATAGGATAGACGATCGGATAGAGGATAGGATAGGATAGAGGATAGGATAGGATAGAGGATAGGATAGGATAGAGGATAGGATAGGATAGAGGATAGGATTGGAAAGAGGGTAGGATAGGATAGAGGAGAGGATAGGATTGAGGATAGGATAGGATAGAGGATAGGATAGAATAGGATAGAGATAGGATAGGATAGGGGATAGGATAGGATAGAGGATAGGAAATAATAGAGGATAGGATAGGATAGGATACGAGAGAGGATAGGATAGGATAGGATAGAGGATAGGATAGGATAGAGGATACGATAGAGGATTGGATATGATAGAGGATATTATAGAGGATAGAATAGGATAGATGATACTATAGGATAGAGGATAGGATATGATAGAGTAAACGATATTATACAGGATAGGATAGGGTAGAGGATAGGGTGGAGGATAGGATAGGATAGAGGATAGGATAGAGGCAGGATAGAGGATAGGATAGAAGATAGGATAGGATAGGGGATAGGATAGGATAGAGGATAGGAAATAATAGAGGATAGGATAGGATAGAGGATCGGATAGAGGATAGGATAGGAGAGAGGATAGGATAGGAGAGAGGATAGGATAGGATAGAGGATAGGATAGAATAGAGGATAGGATAGGATAGAGGATAGGATAGGATAGAGGATAGGATAGTATAGAGGATAGGATAGGAGAGAGGATAGGATAGGATAGAGGATAGGATAGGATAGAAGATAGGATAGGATAGAGGATAGGATAGTATAGAGTATAGGATAGGATAGAGGATAGGATAGGATAGAGGATAGGATAGGATAGAGGATCGGATAGAGGATAGGATAGGATACAGGATAGGATAGGATAGATGATAGCATAGGATAGTGGATAGAATAGGATAGATGATAGGATAGGATAGAGGATCGGATGGAGGGTTGGATAGGATAGAGGATAGGATAGAGGATAGGATAGAGGATAGAATAGAGGATAGGATAGGATAGAGGATAGGATAGGATGGGGGATAGGATAGGATAGAGGATAGGATAGGATAGGATAGAGGATAGGATGGGATAGAGGATAGGATAGGATAGAGGATAGGATAGGTTAGAGGATAGGATAGGATAGAGGATAGGATAGGATAGAGGATAGGATAGGTTAGAGGATAGGATAGGATAGAGGATGGGATACGATAGAGGATAGGATAGGATAGAGGATAGGATATGATAGAGGATAGGATAGGATAGAGGATAGGTTATAATAGAGGATAGGATAGGAGAGAGGATCGGATAGAGGATAGGATAGGAGAGAGGATAGGGTAGGATAGAGGATAGGATAGGATAGAGGATAGGATGGGATAGAGGATAGGATAGGATAGAGGATAGGATAGGATATATGATAGGATAAAATAAAGGCTAGGATAGGATAGAGGATCGGATAGAGGATAGGATAGGATAGTGGATAGGATAGGATAGAGGATAGGATTGGAAAGAGGGTAGGATAGGATAGAGGAGAGGATAGGATAGAGGATAGGATAGGATAGAGGATAGGATAGAATAGGATAGAGATAGGATAGGATAGGGGATAGGATAGGATAGAGGATAGGAAATAATAGAGGATAGGATAGGATAGCGGATAGGATAGGATAGAGGATAGGATAAAATAGAGGATAGGATACAGGATAGGATAGGATAGAAGATAGCATAGGATAGAGGATAGAATAGGATAGATGATAGGATAGGATAGAGGATCGGATGGAGGGTAGGATAGGATAGAGGATAGGATAGGATAGAGGATTGGATAGGATAGAGGATAGGATAGGATAGTGGATAGGATAGGATAGAGGATAGATTAGGATAGAGGAAAGGATAGGATAGAGGATCGGATAGAGGATAGGATAGGAGAGAGGATAGGATAGGATAGAGGATAGGATAGGATAGAGGATAGGATGGGATAGAGGATAGGATATTATAGAGGATAGGATAGGATAGAGGATAGGATAAAATAGAGGCTAGGATAGGATAGAGGATCGGATAGAGGATAGGATAGGATAGAGGATAGGATAGGATAGAGGATAGGATTGGAAAGATGGTAGGATAGGATAGAGGAGAGGATAGGATAGAGGATAGGATAGGATAGAGGATTGGATGGGATAGAGGATAGGATAGGATAGAGGATAGGATAGGTTAGAGGATAGGATAGGATAGTGGATAGGATAGGATAGAGGACAGGATAGGATAGAGGAAACGATAGGATAGAGGATCGGATAGAGGATAGGATAGGATAGAGGAAACGATAGGATAGAGGATCGGATAGAGGATAGGATAGGATAGAGGATAGGATAGGAAAGAGGGTAGGGTAGGATAGAGGAGAGGATGGGATAGAGTATAGGATAGGATAGAGGATAGGATAGGATAGTGGATAGGATAGTATAGAGGATAGGATAGGATAGAGTATAGGATAGGATAGAGGATAGGATAGGATAGTGGATAGGATAGTATAGAGGATAGGATAGGATAGAGGATAGGATAGGATAGAGGAAAGGATAGGATAGAGGATAGGATAGGATAGAGGATAGGATAGTATAGAGGATAGGATAGTATAGAGTATAGGATAGGATAGAGGATAGGATAGGATAGAGGATAGGATAGGATAGAGGATCGGATAGAGGATAGGATAGGATACAGGATAGGATAGGATAGATGATAGCATAGGATAGTGGATAGAATAGGATAGATGATAGGATAGGATAGAGGATCGGATGGAGGGTTGGATAGGATAGAGGATAGGATAGAGGATAGGATAGAGGATAGAATAGAGGATAGGATAGGATAGAGGATAGGATAGGATGGGGGATAGGATAGGATAGAGGATAGGATAGGATAGGATAGAGGATAGGATGGGATAGAGGATAGGATAGGATAGAGGATAGGATAGGTTAGAGGATAGGATAGGATAGAGGATAGGATAGGATAGAGGATAGGATAGGTTAGAGGATAGGATAGGATAGAGGATGGGATACGATAGAGGATAGGATAGGATAGAGGATAGGATATGATAGAGGATAGGATAGGATAGAGGATAGGTTATAATAGAGGATAGGATAGGAGAGAGGATCGGATAGAGGATAGGATAGGAGAGAGGATAGGGTAGGATAGAGGATAGGATAGGATAGAGGATAGGATGGGATAGAGGATAGGATAGGATAGAGGATAGGATAGGATATATGATAGGATAAAATAAAGGCTAGGATAGGATAGAGGATCGGATAGAGGATAGGATAGGATAGTGGATAGGATAGGATAGAGGATAGGATTGGAAAGAGGGTAGGATAGGATAGGGGAGAGGATAGGATAGAGGATAGGATAGGATAGAGGATAGGATAGAATAGGATAGAGATAGGATAGGATAGGGGATAGGATAGGATAGAGGATAGGAAATAATAGAGGATAGGATAGGATAGAGGATAGGATAGGATAGAGGATAGGATAAAATAGAGGATAGGATACAGGATAGGATAGGATAGAAGATAGCATAGGATAGAGGATAGAATAGGATAGATGATAGGATAGGATAGAGGATCGGATGGAGGGTAGGATAGGATAGAGGATAGGATAGGATAGAGGATTGGATAGGATAGAGGATAGGATAGGATAGTGGATAGGATAGGATAGAGGATAGATTAGGATAGAGGAAAGGATAGGATAGAGGATCGGATAGAGGATAGGATAGGAGAGAGGATAGGATAGGATAGAGGATAGGATAGGATAGAGGATAGGATGGGATAGAGGATAGGATATTATAGAGGATAGGATAGGATAGAGGATAGGATAAAATAGAGGCTAGGATAGGATAGAGGATCGGATAGAGGATAGGATAGGATAGAGGATAGGATAGGATAGAGGATAGGATTGGAAAGATGGTAGGATAGGATAGAGGAGAGGATAGGATAGAGGATAGGATAGGATAGAGGATAGGATGGGATAGAGGATAGGATAGGATAGAGGATAGGATAGGTTAGAGGATAGGATAGGATAGTGGATAGGATAGGATAGAGGATAGGATAGGATAGAGGAAACGATAGGATAGAGGATCGGATAGAGGATAGGATAGGATAGAGGAAACGATAGGATAGAGGATCGGATAGAGGATAGGATAGGATAGAGGATAGGATAGGAAAGAGGGTAGGGTAGGATAGAGGAGAGGATGGGATAGAGTATAGGATAGGATAGAGGATAGGATAGGATAGTGGATAGGATAGTATAGAGGATAGGATAGGATAGAGTATAGGATAGGATAGAGGATAGGATAGGATAGTGGATAGGATAGTATAGAGGATAGGATAGGATAGAGGATAGGATAGGATAGAGGAAAGGATAGGATAGAGGATAGGATAGGATAGAGGATAGGATAGTATAGAGGATAGGATAGGATAGAGGGTAGGATAGGATAGTGGATAGGATAGGATAGAGGATAGGATAGGATAGAGGAAACGATAGGATAGAGGATCGGATAGAGGATAGGATAGGATAGAGGAAACGATAGGATAGAGGATCGGATAGAGGATAGGATAGGATAGACGATAGGATAGGATAGAGGATAGGATAGGATAGGATAGGATGGGATAGAGGATAGGATCGGATAGAGGATAGGATAGGATAGAGGATAGGATAGGATAGAGGATAGGATAATATAGAGGATAGGATAGGATAGAGGATAGGATAGGATAGAGGATAGGATAGGATAGAGGATAGGATAGGATAGAGGATAGGATATGATAGAGGATAGGATAGGATAGAGGATAGGTTATAATAGAGGATAGGATAGGAGAGAGGATCGGATAGAGGATAGGATAGGAGGGAGGATAGGGTAGGATAGAGGATAGGATAGTTATAGAGGATAGGATGGGATAGAGGATAGGATAGGATAGAGGATAGGATAGGATATATGATAGGATAGGATAGAGGATAGGATAGGATAGAGGATAGGATAGGATAGAGAATAGGATAGGATAGAGGATAGGATTGGAAAGAGGGTAGGATAGGATAGAGGAGAGGATAGGATAGAGGATAGGATAGGATAGAGGATAGAATAGGATAGATGATAGGATAGGATAGAGGATCGGATAGAGGATAGGATAGGATAGAGGATGGTATAGAGGGTAGGATAGAGGATAGGATAGGATAGAGTATAGGATAGGATACGATAGAGGATAGGATAGATGATAGGATAGGATAGAGGATAGGATAGGATAGAGGATAGGATAGGATAGAGGATAGGATAGGATAGAGGATAGGATGGAGGATAGGATGGAGGATAGGATAGAGGATAGGATAGAGGATAGGATAGGATAGAGGATAGGATAGGATAGAGGATAGGATAGGATAGAGGATAGGATAGTATAGAGTATAGGATAGGATAGAGGATAGGATAGGATAAAGGATAGGAGAGAATAGAGGATAGGATATGATAGAGGATAAGATACGATAGAGGATACGATAGGATAGGATAGAGGATACGATAGGATAGGATAGAGGATAGGATATGATAGAGGATAGGATAGGATAGAGGAGAGGATAGGATAGAGGATAGGATAGGATAGAGGATAGGATAGTATAGAGGATAGCATATAATGGAGGATAGGATAGGAGAGAGGATAGGATACGATAGAGGATACGATAGGATAGGATAGAGGGTAGGATAGGATAGAGGATAGGATAGGATAGAGGATAGGATAGGATAGAGGATAGGATAGGATAGAGGATAGCATAGGATAGAGGATAGGATAGAGGATAGGATAGAGGATAGGATCGGATAGAGGATAGGATAGGGGATTGGATATGATAGAGGATAATATAGGATAGAGGATAGGATAGGATAGAGGAATGGATAGGATAGAGGATAGGATATGATAGAGGATAGGATAGGATAGAGGATAGGATAGGATAGAGGATAGGATAGGGTAGAGGATAGGATAGTATAGAGGATAGGATAGGATAGAGGATAGGATAGGATAGAGGATAGGATAGGTTAGAGGATAGGATAGGATAGAGGATGGGATACGATAGAGGATAGGATAGGATAGAGGATAGGATATGATAGAGGATAGGATAGGATAGAGGATAGGTTATAATAGAGGATAGGATAGGAGAGAGGATCGGATAGAGGATAGGATAGGAGAGAGGATAGGGTAGGATAGAGGATAGGATAGGATAGAGGATAGGATGGGATAGAGGATAGGATAGGATAGAGGATAGGATAGGATATATGATAGGATAAAATAAAGGCTAGGATAGGATAGAGGATCGGATAGAGGATAGGATAGGATAGAGGATGGTATAGAGGGTAGGATAGAGGATAGGATAGGATAGAGTATAGGATAGGATACGATAGAGGATAGGATAGATGATAGGATAGGATAGAGGATAGGATAGGATAGAGGATAGGATAGGATAGAGGATAGGATAGGATAGAGGATAGGGTGGGATAGAGGATAGGATAGGATAGAGGATAGGATAGGATATATGATAGGATAGGATAGAGGCTAGGATAGGATAGACGATCGGATAGAGGATAGGATAGGATAGAGGATAGGATAGGATAGAGGATAGGATAGGATAGAGGATAGGATAGGATAGAGGATAGGATTGGAAAGAGGGTAGGATAGGATAGAGGAGAGGATAGGATTGAGGATAGGATAGGATAGAGGATAGGATAGAATAGGATAGAGATAGGATAGGATAGGGGATAGGATAGGATAGAGGATAGGAAATAATAGAGGATAGGATAGGATAGGATACGAGAGAGGATAGGATAGGATAGGATAGAGGATAGGATAGGATAGAGGATACGATAGAGGATTGGATATGATAGAGGATATTATAGAGGATAGAATAGGATAGATGATACTATAGGATAGAGGATAGGATATGATAGAGTAAACGATATTATACAGGATAGGATAGGGTAGAGGATAGGGTGGAGGATAGGATAGGATAGAGGATAGGATAGAGGCAGGATAGAGGATAGGATAGAAGATAGGATAGGATAGGGGATAGGATAGGATAGAGGATAGGAAATAATAGAGGATAGGATAGGATAGAGGATCGGATAGAGGATAGGATAGGAGAGAGGATAGGATAGGAGAGAGGATAGGATAGGATAGAGGATAGGATAGAATAGAGGATAGGATAGGATAGAGGATAGGATAGGATAGAGGATAGGATAGTATAGAGGATAGGATAGGAGAGAGGATAGGATAGGATAGAGGATAGGATAGGATAGAAGATAGGATAGGATAGAGGATAGGATAGTATAGAGTATAGGATAGGATAGAGGATAGGATAGGATAGAGGATAGGATAGGATAGAGGATCGGGTAGAGGATAGGATAGGATACAGGATAGGATAGGATAGATGATAGCATAGGATAGTGGATAGAATAGGATAGATGATAGGATAGGATAGAGGATCGGATGGAGGGTTGGATAGGATAGAGGATAGGATAGAGGATAGGATAGAGGATAGAATAGAGGATAGGATAGGATAGAGGATAGGATAGGATGGGGGATAGGATAGGATAGAGGATAGGATAGGATAGGATAGAGGATAGGATGGGATAGAGGATAGGATAGGATAGAGGATAGGATAGGTTAGAGGATAGGATAGGATAGAGGATAGGATAGGATAGAGGATAGGATAGGTTAGAGGATAGGATAGGATAGAGGATGGGATACGATAGAGGATAGGATAGGATAGAGGATAGGATATGATAGAGGATAGGATAGGATAGAGGATAGGTTATAATAGAGGATAGGATAGGAGAGAGGATCGGATAGAGGATAGGATAGGAGAGAGGATAGGGTAGGATAGAGGATAGGATAGGATAGAGGATAGGATGGGATAGAGGATAGGATAGGATAGAGGATAGGATAGGATATATGATAGGATAAAATAAAGGCTAGGATAGGATAGAGGATCGGATAGAGGATAGGATAGGATAGTGGATAGGATAGGATAGAGGATAGGATTGGAAAGAGGGTAGGATAGGATAGAGGAGAGGATAGGATAGAGGATAGGATAGGATAGAGGATAGGATAGAATAGGATAGAGATAGGATAGGATAGGGGATAGGATAGGATAGAGGATAGGAAATAATAGAGGATAGGATAGGATAGCGGATAGGATAGGATAGAGGATAGGATAAAATAGAGGATAGGATACAGGATAGGATAGGATAGAAGATAGCATAGGATAGAGGATAGAATAGGATAGATGATAGGATAGGATAGAGGATCGGATGGAGGGTAGGATAGGATAGAGGATAGGATAGGATAGAGGATTGGATAGGATAGAGGATAGGATAGGATAGTGGATAGGATAGGATAGAGGATAGATTAGGATAGAGGAAAGGATAGGATAGAGGATCGGATAGAGGATAGGATAGGAGAGAGGATAGGATAGGATAGAGGATAGGATAGGATAGAGGATAGGATGGGATAGAGGATAGGATATTATAGAGGATAGGATAGGATAGAGGATAGGATAAAATAGAGGCTAGGATAGGATAGAGGATCGGATAGAGGATAGGATAGGATAGAGGATAGGATAGGATAGAGGATAGGATTGGAAAGATGGTAGGATAGGATAGAGGAGAGGATAGGATAGAGGATAGGATAGGATAGAGGATTGGATGGGATAGAGGATAGGATAGGATAGAGGATAGGATAGGTTAGAGGATAGGATAGGATAGTGGATAGGATAGGATAGAGGACAGGATAGGATAGAGGAAACGATAGGATAGAGGATCGGATAGAGGATAGGATAGGATAGAGGAAACGATAGGATAGAGGATCGGATAGAGGATAGGATAGGATAGAGGATAGGATAGGAAAGAGGGTAGGGTAGGATAGAGGAGAGGATGGGATAGAGTATAGGATAGGATAGAGGATAGGATAGGATAGTGGATAGGATAGTATAGAGGATAGGATAGGATAGAGTATAGGATAGGATAGAGGATAGGATAGGATAGTGGATAGGATAGTATAGAGGATAGGATAGGATAGAGGATAGGATAGGATAGAGGATAGGATAGGATAGAGGATAGGATGGGATAGAGGATAGGATATTATAGAGGATAGGATAGGATAGAGGAAACGATAGGATAGAGGATCGGATAGAGGATAGGATAGGATAGAGGATAGGATAGGAAAGAGGGTAGGGTAGGATAGAGGAGAGGATGGGATAGAGTATAGGATAGGATAGAGGATAGGATAGGATAGTGGATAGGATAGTATAGAGGATAGGATAGGATAGAGTATAGGATAGGATAGAGGATAGGATAGGATAGTGGATAGGATAGTATAGAGGATAGGATAGGATAGAGGATAGGATAGGATAGAGGAAAGGATAGGATAGAGGATAGGATAGGATAGAGGATAGGATAGTATAGAGGATAGGATAGTATAGAGTATAGGATAGGATAGAGGATAGGATAGGATAGAGGATAGGATAGGATAGAGGATCGGATAGAGGATAGGATAGGATACAGGATAGGATAGGATAGATGATAGCATAGGATAGTGGATAGAATAGGATAGATGATAGGATAGGATAGAGGATCGGATGGAGGGTTGGATAGGATAGAGGATAGGATAGAGGATAGGATAGAGGATAGAATAGAGGATAGGATAGGATAGAGGATAGGATAGGATGGGGGATAGGATAGGATAGAGGATAGGATAGGATAGGATAGAGGATAGGATAGGATAGAGGATTGGATAGGATAGAGGATAGGATAGGATAGTGGATAGGATAGGATAGAGGATAGATTAGGATAGAGGAAAGGATAGGATAGAGGATCGGATAGAGGATAGGATAGGAGAGAGGATAGGATAGGATAGAGGATAGGATAGGATAGAGGATAGGATGGGATAGAGGATAGGATATTATAGAGGATAGGATAGGATAGAGGATAGGATAAAATAGAGGCTAGGATAGGATAGAGGATCGGATAGAGGATAGGATAGGATAGAGGATAGGATAGGATAGAGGATAGGATTGGAAAGATGGTAGGATAGGATAGAGGAGAGGATAGGATAGAGGATAGGATAGGATAGAGGATAGGATGGGATAGAGGATAGGATAGGATAGAGGATAGGATAGGTTAGAGGATAGGATAGGATAGTGGATAGGATAGGATAGAGGATAGGATAGGATAGAGGAAACGATAGGATAGAGGATCGGATAGAGGATAGGATAGGATAGAGGAAACGATAGGATAGAGGATCGGATAGAGGATAGGATAGGATAGAGGATAGGATAGGAAAGAGGGTAGGGTAGGATAGAGGAGAGGATGGGATAGAGTATAGGATAGGATAGAGGATAGGATAGGATAGTGGATAGGATAGTATAGAGGATAGGATAGGATAGAGTATAGGATAGGATAGAGGATAGGATAGGATAGTGGATAGGATAGTATAGAGGATAGGATAGGATAGAGGATAGGATAGGATAGAGGAAAGGATAGGATAGAGGATAGGATAGGATAGAGGATAGGATAGTATAGAGGATAGGATAGTATAGAGTATAGGATAGGATAGAGGATAGGATAGGATAGAGGATAGGATAGGATAGAGGATCGGATAGAGGATAGGATAGGATACAGGATAGGATAGGATAGATGATAGCATAGGATAGTGGATAGAATAGGATAGATGATAGGATAGGATAGAGGATCGGATGGAGGGTTGGATAGGATAGAGGATAGGATAGAGGATAGGATAGAGGATAGAATAGAGGATAGGATAGGATAGAGGATAGGATAGGATGGGGGATAGGATAGGATAGAGGATAGGATAGGATAGGATAGAGGATAGGATGGGATAGAGGATAGGATAGGATAGAGGATAGGATAGGTTAGAGGATAGGATAGGATAGAGGATAGGATAGGATAGAGGATAGGATAGGTTAGAGGATAGGATAGGATAGAGGATGGGATACGATAGAGGATAGGATAGGATAGAGGATAGGATATGATAGAGGATAGGATAGGATAGAGGATAGGTTATAATAGAGGATAGGATAGGAGAGAGGATCGGATAGAGGATAGGATAGGAGAGAGGATAGGGTAGGATAGAGGATAGGATAGGATAGAGGATAGGATGGGATAGAGGATAGGATAGGATAGAGGATAGGATAGGATACATGATAGGATAAAATAAAGGCTAGGATAGGATAGAGGATCGGATAGAGGATAGGATAGGATAGTGGATAGGATAGGATAGAGGATAGGATTGGAAAGAGGGTAGGATAGGATAGGGAAGAGGATAGGATAGAGGATAGGATAGGATAGAGGATAGGATAGAATAGGATAGAGATAGGATAGGATAGGGGATAGGATAGGATAGAGGATAGGAAATAATAGAGGATAGGATAGGATAGAGGATAGGATAGGATAGAGGATAGGATAAAATAGAGGATAGGATACAGGATAGGATAGGATAGAAGATAGCATAGGATAGAGGATAGAATAGGATAGATGATAGGATAGGATAGAGGATCGGATGGAGGGTAGGATAGGATAGAGGATAGGATAGGATAGAGGATTGGATAGGATAGAGGATAGGATAGGATAGTGGATAGGATAGGATAGAGGATAGATTAGGATAGAGGAAAGGATAGGATAGAGGATCGGATAGAGGATAGGATAGGAGAGAGGATAGGATAGGATAGAGGATAGGATAGGATAGAGGATAGGATGGGATAGAGGATAGGATATTATAGAGGATAGGATAGGATAGAGGATAGGATAAAATAGAGGCTAGGATAGGATAGAGGATCGGATAGAGGATAGGATAGGATAGAGGATAGGATAGGATAGAGGATAGGATTGGAAAGATGGTAGGATAGGATAGAGGAGAGGATAGGATAGAGGATAGGATAGGATAGAGGATAGGATGGGATAGAGGATAGGATAGGATAGAGGATAGGATAGGTTAGAGGATAGGATAGGATAGTGGATAGGATAGGATAGAGGATAGGATAGGATAGAGGAAACGATAGGATAGAGGATCGGATAGAGGATAGGATAGGATAGAGGAAACGATAGGATAGAGGATCGGATAGAGGATAGGATAGGATAGAGGATAGGATAGGAAAGAGGGTAGGGTAGGATAGAGGAGAGGATGGGATAGAGTATAGGATAGGATAGAGGATAGGATAGGATAGTGGATAGGATAGTATAGAGGATAGGATAGGATAGAGTATAGGATAGGATAGAGGATAGGATAGGATAGTGGATAGGATAGTATAGAGGATAGGATAGGATAGAGGATAGGATAGGATAGAGGAAAGGATAGGATAGAGGATAGGATAGGATAGAGGATAGGATAGTATAGAGGATAGGATAGGATAGAGGGTAGGATAGGATAGTGGATAGGATAGGATAGAGGATAGGATAGGATAGAGGAAACGATAGGATAGAGGATCGGATAGAGGATAGGATAGGATAGAGGAAACGATAGGATAGAGGATCGGATAGAGGATAGGATAGGATAGACGATAGGATAGGATAGAGGATAGGATAGGATAGGATAGGATGGGATAGAGGATAGGATCGGATAGAGGATAGGATAGGATAGAGGATAGGATAGGATAGAGGATAGGATAATATAGAGGATAGGATAGGATAGAGGATAGGATAGGATAGAGGATAGGATAGGATAGAGGATAGGATAGGATAGAGGATAGGATATGATAGAGGATAGGATAGGATAGAGGATAGGTTATAATAGAGGATAGGATAGGAGAGAGGATCGGATAGAGGATAGGATAGGAGGGAGGATAGGGTAGGATAGAGGATAGGATAGTTATAGAGGATAGGATGGGATAGAGGATAGGATAGGATAGAGGATAGGATAGGATATATGATAGGATAGGATAGAGGATAGGATAGGATAGAGGATAGGATAGGATAGAGAATAGGATAGGATAGAGGATAGGATTGGAAAGAGGGTAGGATAGGATAGAGGAGAGGATAGGATAGAGGATAGGATAGGATAGAGGATAGAATAGGATAGATGATAGGATAGGATAGAGGATCGGATAGAGGATAGGATAGGATAGAGGATGGTATAGAGGGTAGGATAGAGGATAGGATAGGATAGAGTATAGGATAGGATACGATAGAGGATAGGATAGATGATAGGATAGGATAGAGGATAGGATAGGATAGAGGATAGGATAGGATAGAGGATAGGATAGGATAGAGGATAGGATGGAGGATAGGATGGAGGATAGGATAGAGGATAGGATAGAGGATAGGATAGGATAGAGGATAGGATAGGATAGAGGATAGGATAGGATAGAGGATAGGATAGTATAGAGTATAGGATAGGATAGAGGATAGGATAGGATAAAGGATAGGATAGGATAGAGGATCGGATAGAGGATAGGATAGTATACAGGATAGGATAGGATAGATGATAGCATAGGATAGAGGATAGAATAGGATAGATGATAGGATAGGATAGAGGATCGGATGGAGGGTTGGATAGGATAGAAGATAGGATAGAGGATAGGATAGAGGATAGAATAGAGGATAGGATAGGATAGAGGATAGGATAGGATGGAGGATAGGATAGGATAGAGGATAGGATAGGATAGAGGATAGGATGGGATAGAGGATAGGATAGGATAGAGGATAGGATAGGTTAGAGGATAGGATAGGATAGAGGATAGGATATGATAGAGGATAGGATAGGATAGAGGATAGGTTATAATAGAGGATAGGATAGGAGAGTGGATCGGATAGAGGATAGGATAGGAGAGAGGATAGGGTAGGATAGAGGATAGGATAGTTATAGAGGATAGGATGGGATAGAGGATAGGATAGGATAGAGGATAGGATAGGATATATGATAGGATAGGATAGAGGATAGGATAGGATAGAGGATAGGATAGGATAGAGAATAGGATAGGATAGAGGATAGGATTGGAAAGAGGGTAGGATAGGATAGAGGAGAGGATAGGATAGAGGATAGGATAGGATAGAGGATAGAATAGGATAGATGATAGGATAGGATAGAGGATCGGATAGAGGATAGAGGATCGGATAGAGGATAGGATAGGATACAGGATAGGATAGGATAGATGATAGCATAGGATAGTGGATAGAATAGGATAGATGATAGGATAGGATAGAGGATCGGATGGAGGGTTGGATAGGATAGAGGATAGGATAGAGGATAGGATAGAGGATAGAATAGAGGATAGGATAGGATAGAGCATAGGATAGGATGGAGGATAGGATAGGATAGAGGATAGGATAGGATAGAGGATAGGATGGGATAGAGGATAGGATAGGATAGAGGATAGGATAGGTTAGAGGATAGGATAGGATAGAGGATAGGATAGGATAGAGGATAGGATAGGTTAGAGGATAGGATAGGATAGAGGATGGGATAGGATAGAGGATAGGATAGGATAGAGGATAGGATATGATAGAGGATAGGATAGGATAGAGGATAGGTTATAATAGAGGATAGGATAGGAGAGAGGATCGGATAGAGGATAGGATAGGAGAGAGGATAGGGTAGGATAGAGGATAGGATAGGATAGAGGATAGGATGGGATAGAGGATAGGATAGGATAGAGGATAGGGTAGGATATATGATAGGATAAAATAAAGGCTAGGATAGGATAGAGGATCGGATAGAGGATAGGATGGGATAGTGGATAGGATAGGATAGAGGATAGGATTGGAAAGAGGGTAGGATAGGATAGAGGAGAGGATAGGATAGAGGATAGGATAGGATAGAGGATAGGATAGAATAGGATAGAGATAGGATAGGATAGGGGATAGGATAGGATAGAGGATAGGAAATAATAGAGGATAGGATAGGATAGAGGATAGGATAGGATAGAGGATAGGATAAAATAGAGGCTAGGATAGGATAGAGGATCGGATAGAGGATAGGATAGGATAGAGAATAGGATAGGATAGAGGATAGGATAGGATAGAGGATAGGATATGATAGAGGATAGGATAGGATAGAGGATAGGTTATAATAGAGGATAGGATAGGAGGGAGGATCGGATAGAGGATAGGATAGGAGAGAGGATAGGGTAGGATAGAGGATAGGATAGTTATAGAGGATAGGATGGGATAGAGGATAGGATAGGATAGAGGATAGGATAGGATATATGATAGGATAGGATAGAGGATAGGATAGGATAGAGGATAGGATAGGATAGAGAATAGGATAGGATAGAGGATAGGATTGGAAAGAGGGTAGGATAGGATAGAGGAGAGGATAGGATAGAGGATAGGATAGGATAGAGGATAGAATAGGATAGATGATAGGATAGGATAGAGGATCGGATAGAGGATAGAGGATCGGATAGAGGATAGGATAGGATAGAGGATAGGATAGTATAGATGATAGCATAGGATAGTGGATAGAATAGGATAGATGATAGGATAGGATAGAGGATCGGATGGAGGGTTGGATAGGATAGAGGATAGGATAGAGGATAGGATAGAGGATAGAATAGAGGATAGGATAGGATAGAGGATAGAATAGGATGGAGGATAGGATAGGATAGAGGATAGGATAGGATAGAGGATAGGATGGGATAGAGGATAGGATAGGATAGAGGATAGGATAGGTTAGAGGATAGGATAGGATAGAGGATAGGATAGGATAGAGGATAGGATAGGTTAGAGGATAGGATAGGATAGAGGATGGGATAGGATAGAGGATAGGATAGGATAGAGGATAGGATATGATAGAGGATAGGATAGGATAGAGGATAGGTTATAATAGAGGATAGGATAGGAGAGAGGATCGGATAGAGGATAGGATAGGAGAGAGGATAGGGTAGGATAGAGGATAGGATAGGATAGAGGATAGGATGGGATAGAGGATAGGATAGGATAGAGGATGGGATAGGATAGAGGATAGGATAGGATAGAGGATAGGATATGATAGAGGATAGGATAGGATAGAGGATAGGTTATAATAGAGGATAGGATAGGAGAGAGGATCGGATAGAGGATAGGATAGGAGAGAGGATAGGGTAGGATAGAGGATAGGATAGGATAGAGGATAGGATGGGATAGAGGATAGGATAGGATAGAGGATAGGATAGGATATATGATAGGATAAAATAAAGGCTAGGATAGGATAGAGGATCGGATAGAGGATAGGATGGGATAGTGGATAGGATAGGATAGAGGATAGGATTGGAAAGAGGGTAGGATAGGATAGAGGAGAGGATAGGATAGAGGATAGGATAGGATAGAGGATAGAATAGGATAGATGATAGGATAGGATAGAGGATCGGATTGAGGATAGGATAGGATACAGGATAGGATAGGATAGAAGATAGCATAGGATAGAGGATAGAATAGGATAGAGTATAGGATAGGATAGAGGATAGGATAGGATAGTGGATAGGATAGTATAGAGGATAGGATAGGATAGAGGATAGGATAGAGGATAGGATAGGATAGAGGATAGGATAGGATAGAGGATAGGATATGATAGAGGATAGGATAGGATAGAGGATAGGTTATAATAGAGGATAGGATAGGAGGGAGGATCGGATAGAGGATAGGATAGGAGAGAGGATAGGGTAGGATAGAGGATAGGATAGGATAGAGGATAGGATGGGATAGAGGATAGGATAGGATAGAGGATAGGATAGGATATATGATAGGATAAAATAAAGGCTAGGATAGGATAGAGGATCGGATAGAGGATAGGATAGGATAGAGGGTAGGATAGGATAGAGGATAGGATTGGAAAGAGGGTAGGATAGGATAGAGGAGAGGATAGGATAGAGGATAGGATAGGATAGAGGATAGGATAGAATAGGATAGAGATAGGATAGGATAGGGGATAGGATAGGATAGAGGATAGGAAATAATAGAGGATAGGATAGGATAGAGGATAGGATAGGATAGAGGATAGGATAGGATAGAGGATAGGATAAAATAGAGGCTAGGATAGGATAGAGGATCGGATAGAGGATAGGATAGGATAGAGAATAGGATAGGATAGAGGATAGGATTGGAAAGAGGGTAGGATAGGATAGAGGAGAGGATAGGATAGAGGATAGGATAGGATAGAGAATAGGATAGGATAGAGGATAGGATTGGAAAGAGGGTAGGATAGGATAGAGGAGAGGATAGGATAGAGGATAGGATAGGATAGAGGATAGAATAGGACAGATGATAGGATAGGATAGAGGATCGGATTGAGGATAGGATAGGATACAGGATAGGATAGGATAGAAGATAGCATAGGATAGAGGATAGAATAGGATAGATGATAGGATAGGATAGAGGATCGGATGGAGGGTAGGATAGGATAGAGGATAGGATAAGATAGAGGATAGGATAGGATAGAGGATAGGATAGGATAGTGGATAGGATAGGATAGAGGATAGGATAGGATAGGATAGAGGATAGGATAGGATAGAGGATCGGATAGAGGATAGGATAGGATACAGGATAGGATAGGATAGATGATAGCATAGGATAGAGGATAGAATAGGATAGATGATAGGATAGGATAGAGGATCGGATGGAGGGTTGGATAGGATAGAGGATAGGATAGAGGATAGTATAGAGGATAGAATAGAGGATAGGATAGGATAGTGGATAGGATAGTATAGAGGATAGGATAGGATAGAGGATAGGATAGGATAGAGGATAGGATAGGATAGAGGATAGGATAGGATAGAGGATAGGTTATAATAGAGGATAGGATAGGATAGAGGATCGGATAGAGGATAGGATAGGATAGGATAGGATGGGATAGAGGATAGGATCGGATAGAGGATAGGATAGGATAGAGGATAGGATAGGATAGGATAGGATGGGATAGAGGATAGGATAGGATAGAGGATAGGATAAAATAGAGGCTAGGATAGGATAGAGGATCGGATAGAGGATAGGATAGGATAGAGAATAGGATAGGATAGAGGATAGGATTGGAAAGAGGGTAGGATAGGATAGAGGAGAGGATACGATAGAGGATAGGATAGGATAGAGGATAGAATAGGATAGATGATAGGATATGATAGAGGATCGGATTGAGGATAGGATAGGATACAGGATAGGATAGGATAGAAGATAGCATAGGATAGAGGATAGAATAGGATAGATGATAGGATAGGATAGAGGATCGGATGGAGGGTAGGATAGGATAGAGGATAGGATAGGATAGAGGATTGGATAGGATAGAGGATAGGATAGGATAGTGGATAGGATAGGATAGAGGATAGGATAGGATAGAGGAAAGGATAGGATAGAGGATCGGATAGAGGATAGGATAGGAGAGAGGATAGGATAGGATAGAGGATAGGATGGGATAGAGGATAGGATAGGATAGAGGATAGGATAGGTTAGAGGATAGGATAGGACAGTGGATAGGATAGGATAGAGGATAGGATAGGATAGAGGAAACGATAGGATAGAGGATCGGATAGAGGATAGGATAGGATAGAGGAAACGATAGGATAGAGGATCGGATAGAGGATAGGATAGGATAGAGGATAGGATAATATAGAGGATAGGATAGGATAGAGGATAGGATAGGATAGAGGATAGGATAGGATAGAGGATAGGATAGGATAGAGGATAGGATAGGATAGAGGATAGGATAGGATAGAGGATAGGATATGATAGAGGATAGGATAGGATAGAGGATAGGTTATAATAGAGGATAGGATAGGAAAGAGGATCGGATAGAGGATAGGATAGGAGAGAGGATAGGGTAGGATAGAGGATAGGATAGTTATAGAGGATAGGATGGGATAGAGGATAGGATAGGATAGAGGATAGGATAGGATATATGATAGGATCGGATAGAGGATAGGATAGGATAGAGGAAACGATAGGATAGAGAATCGGATAGAGGATAGGATAGGATAGAGGATAGGATAGGAAAGAGGGTAGGGTAGGATAGAGGAGAGGATAGGATAGAGTATAGGATAGGATAGAGGATAGGATAGGATAGTGGATAGGATAGTATAGAGGATAGGATAGGATAGAGTATAGGATAGGATAGGATAGTGGATAGGATAGTATAGAGGATAGGATAGGATAGAGGATAGGATAGGATAGAGGAAAGGATAGGATAGAGGATAGGATAGGATAGAGGATAGGATAGTATAGAGGATAGGATAGGATAGAGGGTAGGATAGGATAGAGGATAGGATAGGATAGAGGATAGGATAGGATAGAGGATAGGTTATAATAGAGGATAGGATAGGATAGAGGATCGGATAGAGGATAGGATAGGATAGGATAGGATGGGATAGAGGATAGGATCGGATAGAGGATAGGATAGGATAGAGGATAGCATAGGATAGGATAGGATGGGATAGAGGATAGGATCGGATAGAGGATAGGATCGGATAGAGGATAGGATAGGATAGGATAGAGGATAGGATAGGATAGAGAATAGGATAGGATAGAGGATAGGATTGGAAAGAGGGTAGGATAGGATAGAGGAGAGGATAGGATAGGATAGAAGATAGAATAGGATAGATGATAGGATAGGATAGAGGATCGGATAGAGGATAGAGGATCGGATAGAGGATAGGATAGGATACAGGATAGGATAGGATAGATGATAGCATAGGATAGTGGATAGAATAGGATAGATGATAGGATAGGATAGAGGATCGGATGGAGGGTTGGATAGGATAGAGGATAGGCTAGAGGATAGGATAGAGGATAGAATAGAGGATAGGATAGGATAGAGGATAGGATAGGATGGAGGATAGGATAGGATAGAGGATAGGATAGGATAGAGGATAGGATGGGATAGAGGATAGGATAGGATAGAGGATAGGATAGGTTAGAGGATAGGATAGGATAGAGGATAGGATAGGATAGAGGATAGGATAGGATAGAGGATGGGATAGGATAGAGGATAGGATAGGATAGAGGATAGGATATGATAGAGGATAGGATAGGTTAGAGGATAGGTTATAATAGAGGATAGGATAGGAGAGAGGATCGGATAGAGGATAGGATAGGAGAGAGGATAGGGTAGGATAGAGGATAGGATAGGATAGAGGATAGGATGGGATAGAGGATAGTATAGGATAGAGGATAGAATAGGATAGATGATAGGATATGATAGAGGATCGGATTGAGGATAGGATAGGATACAGGATAGGATAGGATAGAAGATAGCATAGGATAGAGGATAGAATAGGATAGATGATAGGATAGGATAGAGGATCGGATGGAGGGTAGGATAGGATAGAGGATAGGATAGGATAGAGGATTGGATAGGATAGAGGATAGGATAGGATAGTGGATAGGATAGGATAGAGGATAGGATAGGATAGAGGAAAGGATAGGATAGAGGATCGGATAGAGGATAGGATAGGAGAGAGGATAGGATAGGATAGAGGATAGGATGGGATAGAGGATAGGATAGGATAGAGGATAGGATAGGTTAGAGGATAGGATAGGACAGTGGATAGGATAGGATAGAGGATAGGATAGGATAGAGGAAACGATAGGATAGAGGATCGGATAGAGGATAGGATAGGATAGAGGAAACGATAGGATAGAGGATCGGATAGAGGATAGGATAGGATAGAGGATAGGATAGGAAAGAGGGTAGGGTAGGATAGAGGAGAGGATAGGATAGAGTATAGGATAGGATAGAGGATAGGATAGGATAGTGGATAGGATAGTATAGAGGATAGGATAGGATAGAGTATAGGATAGGATAGAGGATAGGATAGGATAGTGGATAGGATAGTATAGAGGATAGGATAGGATAGAGGATAGGATAGGATAGAGGAAAGGATAGGATAGAGGATAGGATAGGATAGAGGATAGGATAGTATAGAGGATAGGATAGGATAGAGGGTAGGATAGGATAGAGGATAGGATAGGATAGAGGATAGGATAGGATAGAGGATAGGTTATAATAGAGGATAGGATAGGAGAGAGGATCGGATAGAGGATAGGATAGGAGAGAGGATAGGGTAGGATAGAGGATAGGATAGTTATAGAGGATAGGATGGGATAGAGGATAGGATAGGATAGAGGATAGGATAGGATATATGATAGGATAGGATAGAGGATAGGATAGGATAGAGGATAGGATAGGATAGAGAATAGGATAGGATAGAGGCTAGGATTGGAAAGAGGGTAGGATAGGATAGAGGAGAGGATAGGATAGAGGATAGGATAGGATAGAGGATAGAATAGGATAGATGATAGGATAGGATAGAGGATCGGATAGAGGATAGGATAGGATAGAGGATGGTATAGAGGGTAGGATAGAGGATAGGATAGGATAGAGTATAGGATAGGATACGATAGAGGATAGGATAGATGATAGGATAGGATAGAGGATAGGATAGGATGGAGGATAGGATAGGATAGAGGATAGGATAGGATAGAGGATAGGATAGGATAGAGGATAGGATAGGATAGAGGATAGGTTATAATAGAGGATAGGATAGGATAGAGGATCGGATAGAGGATAGGAGAGGATAGGATAGGATGGGATAGAGGATAGGATCGGATAGAGGATAGGATAGGATAGAGGATAGGATAGGATAGGATAGGATGGGATAGAGGATAGGATCGGATAGAGGATAGGATAGGATAGAGGATAGGATAGGAAAGAGGGTAGGATAGGATAGAGGGGAGGATAGGATAGAGGATAGGATAGGATAGAGGATAGGATAGGATAGAGGATAGGTTATAATAGAGGATAGGATAGGAGAGAGGATCGGATAGAGGATAGGATAGGAGAGAGGATAGGGTAGGATAGAGGATAGGATAGGATAGAGGATAGGATGGGATAGAGGATAGGATAGGATAGAGGATAGGATAGGATATATGATAGGATAAAATAAAGGCTAGGATAGGATAGAGGATCGGATAGAGGATAGGATAGGATAGAGGATAGGATAGGATAGAGGATAGGATTGGAAAGAGGGTAGGATAGGATAGAGGAGAGGATAGGATAGAGGATAGGATAGGATAGAGGATAGGATAGAATAGGATAGAGATAGGATAGGATAGGGGATAGGATAGGATAGAGGATAGGAAATAATAGAGGATAGGATAGGATAGAGGATAGGATAGGATAGAGGATAGGATAAAATAGAGGCTAGGATAGGATAGAGGATCGGATAGAGGATAGGATAGGATAGAGAATAGGATAGGATAGAGGATAGGATTGGAAAGAGGGTAGGATAGGATAGAGGAGAGGATAGGATAGAGGATAGGATAGGATAGAGGATAGAATAGGATAGATGATAGGATAGGATAGAGGATCGGATTGAGGATAGGATAGGATACAGGATAGGATAGGATAGAAGATAGCATAGGATAGAGGATAGAATAGGATAGATGATAGGATAGGATAGAGGATCGGATGGAGGGTAGGATAGGATAGAGGATAGGATAGGATAGAGGATTGGATAGGATAGAGGATAGGATAGGATAGTGGATAGGATAGGATAGAGGATAGGATGGGATAGAGGATAGGATAGGACAGTGGATAGGATAGGATAGAGGATAGGATAGGATAGAGGAAACGATAGGATAGAGGATCGGATAGAGGATAGGATAGGATAGAGGATAGGATAGGAAAGAGGGTAGGGTAGGATAGAGGAGAGGATAGGATAGAGTATAGGATAGGATAGAGGATAGGATAGGATAGTGGATAGGATAGTATAGAGGATAGGATAGGATAGAGTATAGGATAGGATAGAGGATAGGATAGGATAGTGGATAGGATAGTATAGAGGATAGGATAGGATAGAGGATAGGATAGGATAGAGGAAAGGATAGGATAGAGGATAGGATAGGATAGAGGATAGGATAGTATAGAGGATAGGATAGGATAGAGGGTAGGATAGGATAGAGGATAGGATAGGATAGAGGATAGGATAGGATAGAGGATAGGTTATAATAGAGGATAGGATAGGAGAGAGGATCGGATAGAGGATAGGATAGGAGAGAGGATAGGGTAGGATAGAGGATAGGATAGTTATAGAGGATAGGATGGGATAGAGGATAGGATAGGATAGAGGATAGGATAGGATATATGATAGGATAGGATAGAGGATAGGATAGGATAGAGGATAGGATAGGATAGAGAATAGGATAGGATAGAGGCTAGGATTGGAAAGAGGGTAGGATAGGATAGAGGAGAGGATAGGATAGAGGATAGGATAGGATAGAGGATAGAATAGGATAGATGATAGGATAGGATAGAGGATCGGATAGAGGATAGGATAGGATAGAGGATGGTATAGAGGGTAGGATAGAGGATAGGATAGGATAGAGTATAGGATAGGATACGATAGAGGATAGGATAGATGATAGGATAGGATAGAGGATAGGATAGGATGGAGGATAGGATAGGATAGAGGATAGGATAGGATAGAGGATAGGATAGGATAGAGGATAGGATAGGATAGAGGATAGGTTATAATAGAGGATATGATAGGATAGAGGATCGGATAGAGGATAGGAGAGGATAGGATAGGATGGGATAGAGGATAGGATCGGATAGAGGATAGGATAGGATAGAGGATAGGATAGGATAGGATAGGATGGGATAGAGGATAGGATCGGATAGAGGATAGGATAGGATAGAGGATAGGATAGGAAAGAGGGTAGGATAGGATAGAGGGGAGGATAGGATAGAGGATAGGATAGGATAGAGGATAGGATAGGATAGAGGATAGGTTATAATAGAGGATAGGATAGGAGAGAGGATCGGATAGAGGATAGGATAGGAGAGAGGATAGGGTAGGATAGAGGATAGGATAGGATAGAGGATAGGATGGGATAGAGGATAGGATAGGATAGAGGATAGGATAGGATATATGATAGGATAAAATAAAGGCTAGGATAGGATAGAGGATCGGATAGAGGATAGGATAGGATAGAGGATAGGATAGGATAGAGGATAGGATTGGAAAGAGGGTAGCATAGGATAGAGGAGAGGATAGGATAGAGGATAGGATAGGATAGAGGATAGGATAGAATAGGATAGAGATAGGATAGGATAGGGGATAGGATAGGATAGAGGATAGGAAATAATAGAGGATAGGATAGGATAGAGGATAGGATAGGATAGAGGATAGGATAAAATAGAGGCTAGGATAGGATAGAGGATCGGATAGAGGATAGGATAGGATAGAGAATAGGATAGGATAGAGGATAGGATTGGAAAGAGGGTAGGATAGGATAGAGGAGAGGATAGGATAGAGGATAGGATAGGATAGAGGATAGAATAGGATAGATGATAGGATAGGATAGAGGATCGGATTGAGGATAGGATAGGATACAGGATAGGATAGGATAGAAGATAGCATAGGATAGAGGATAGAATAGGATAGATGATAGGATAGGATAGAGGATCGGATGGAGGGTAGGATAGGATAGAGGATAGGATAGGATAGAGGATTGGATACGATAGAGGATAGGATAGGATAGTGGATAGGATAGGATAGAGAATAGGATAGGATAGAGGATAGGATTGGAAAGAGGGTAGGATAGGATAGAGGAGAGGATAGGATAGAGGATAGGATAGGATAGAGGATAGAATAGGATAGATGATAGGATAGGATAGAGGATCGGATTGAGGATAGGATAGGATACAGGATAAGATAGGATAGAAGATAGCATAGGATAGAGGATAGAATAGGATAGATGATAGGATAGGATAGAGGATCGGATGGAGGGTAGGATAGGATAGAGGATAGGATAGGATAGAGGATTGGATAGGATAGAGGATAGGATAGGATAGTGGATAGGATAGGATAGAGGATAGGATAGGATAGGATAGAGGATAGGATAGGATAGAGGATCGGATAGAGGATAGGATAGGATACAGGATAGGATAGGATAGATGATAGCATAGGATAGAGGATAGAATAGGATAGATGATAGGATAGGATAGAGGATCGGATGGAGGGTTGGATAGGATAGAGGATAGGATAGAGGATAGGATAGAGGATAGAATAGAGGATAGGATAGGATAGTGGATAGGATAGTATAGAGGATAGGATAGGATAGAGGATAGGATAGGATAGAGGATAGGATAGGATAGAGGATAGGATAGGATAGAGGATAGGATAGGATTGAGGATAGGTTATAATAGAGGATAGGATAGGATAGAGGATAGGATAGGATGGAGGATAGGATAGGATAGAGGATAGGATAGGATAGAGGATAGGATGGGATAGAGGATAGGATAGGATAGAGGATAGGATAGGTTAGAGGATAGGATAGGATAGAGGATAGGATAGGATAGAGGATAGGATAGGTTAGAGGATAGGATAGGATAGAGGATGGGATAGGATAGAGGATAGGATAGGATAGAGGATAGGATATGATAGAGGATAGGATAGGTTAGAGGATAGGTTATAATAGAGGATAGGATAGGAGAGAGGATCGGATAGAGGATAGGATAGGAGAGAGGATAGGGTAGGATAGAGGATAGGATAGGATAGAGGATAGGATGGGATAGAGGATAGGATAGGATAGAGGATAGGATAGGATATATGATAGGATAAAATAAAGGCTAGGATAGGATAGAGGATAGGATAGAGGATAGGATAGGATAGAGGATAGGATAGAATAGGATAGAGATAGGATAGGATAGGGGATAGTATAGGATAGAGGATAGGAAATAATAGAGGATAGGATAGGATAGAGGATAGGATAGGATAGAGGATAGGATAAAATAGAGGCTAGGATAGGATAGAGGATCGGATAGAGGATAGGATAGGATAGAGAATAGGATAGGATAGAGGATAGGATTGGAAAGAGGGTAGGATAGGATAGAGGAGAGGATACGATAGAGGATAGGATAGGATAGAGGATAGAATAGGATAGATGATAGGATAGGATAGAGGATCGGATTGAGGATAGGATAGGATACAGGATAGGATAGGATAGAGGATAGGATAGGATAGAGGATAGGATAGTATAGAGGATAGGATAGGATAGAGGGTAGGATAGGATAGAGGATAGGATAGGAAAGAGGGTAGGGTAGGATAGAGGAGAGGATAGGATAGAGTATAGGATAGGATAGAGGATAGGATAGGATAGTGGATAGGATAGTATAGAGGATAGGATGGGATAGAGTATAGGATAGGATAGAGGATAGGATAGGATAGTGGATAGGATAGTATAGAGGATAGGATAGTATAGAGGATAGGATAGGATAGAGGGTAGGATAGGATAGAGGATAGGATAGGATAGAGGAAAGGATAGGATAGAGGATAGGATAGGATAGAGGATAGGATAGTTATAGAGGATAGGATGGGATAGAGGATAGGATAGGATAGAGGATAGGATAGGATATATGATAGGATAGGATAGAGTATAGGATAGGATAGAGGATAGGATAGGATAGAGAATAGGATAGGATAGAGGCTAGGATTGGAAAGAGGGTAGGATAGGATAGAGGAGAGGATAGGATAGAGGATAGGATAGGATAGAGGATAGAATAGGATAGATGATAGGATAGGATAGAGGATCGGATAGAGGATAGGATAGGATAGAGGATGGTATAGAGGGTAGGATAGAGGATAGGATAGGATAGAGTATAGGATAGGATACGATAGAGGATAGGATAGATGATAGGATAGGATAGAGGATAGGATAGGATAGAGGATAGGATAGGATAGAGGATAGGATAGGATAGAGGATAGGATAGGATAGAGGATAGGATAGGATAGAGGATAGGATAGGATAGAGGATAGGATAGGATAGAGGATAGGATAGGATAGAGGATAGGTTATAATAGAGGATAGGATAGGATAGAGGATCGGATAGAGGATAGGAGAGGATAGGATAGGATGGGATAGAGGATAGGATCGGATAGAGGATAGGATAGGATAGAGGATAGGATAGGATAGGATAGGATGGGATAGAGGATAGGATCGGATAGAGGATAGGATAGGATAGAGGATAGGATAGGAAAGAGGGTAGGATAGGATAGAGGGGAGGATAGGATAGAGGATAGGATAGGATAGAGGGTAGGGTAGGATAGAGGAGAGGATAGGATAGAGTATAGGATAGGATAGAGGATAGGATAGGATAGTGGATAGGATAGTATAGAGGATAGGATGGGATAGAGTATAGGATAGGATAGAGGATAGGATAGGATATATGATAGGATAGGATAGAGTATAGGATAGGATAGAGGATAGGATAGGATAGAGAATAGGATAGGATAGAGGCTAGGATTGGAAAGAGGGTAGGATAGGATAGAGGAGAGGATAGGATAGAGGATAGGATAGGATAGAGGATAGAATAGGATAGATGATAGGATAGGATAGAGGATCGGATAGAGGATAGGATAGGATAGAGGATGGTATAGAGGGTAGGATAGAGGATAGGATAGGATAGAGTATAGGATAGGATACGATAGAGGATAGGATAGATGATAGGATAGGATAGAGGATAGGATAGGATAGAGGATAGGATAGGATAGAGGATAGGATAGGATAGAGGATAGGATAGGATAGAGGATAGGATAGGATAGAGGATAGGATAGGATAGAGGATAGGATAGGATAGAGGATAGGATAGGATAGAGGATAGGTTATAATAGAGGATAGGATAGGATAGAGGATCGGATAGAGGATAGGAGAGGATAGGATAGGATGGGATAGAGGATAGGATCGGATAGAGGATAGGATAGGATAGAGGATAGGATAGGATAGGATAGGATGGGATAGAGGATAGGATCGGATAGAGGATAGGATAGGATAGAGGATAGGATAGGAAAGAGGGTAGGATAGGATAGAGGGGAGGATAGGATAGAGGATAGGATAGGATAGAGGGTAGGGTAGGATAGAGGAGAGGATAGGATAGAGTATAGGATAGGATAGAGGATAGGATAGGATAGTGGATAGGATAGTATAGAGGATAGGATGGGATAGAGTATAGGATAGGATAGAGGATAGGATAGGATAGTGGATAGGATAGTATAGAGGATAGGATAGTATAGAGGATAGGATAGGATAGAGGGTAGGATAGGATAGAGGATAGGATAGGATAGAGGAAAGGATAGGATAGAGGATAGGATAGGATAGAGGATAGGATAGTTATAGAGGATAGGATGGGATAGAGGATAGGATAGGATAGAGGATAGGATAGGATATATGATAGGATAGGGTAGAGTATAGGATAGGATAGAGGATAGGATAGGATAGAGAATAGGATAGGATAGAGGCTAGGATTGGAAAGAGGGTAGGATAGGATAGAGGAGAGGATAGGATAGAGGATAGGATAGGATAGAGGATAGAATAGGATAGATGATAGGATAGGATAGAGGATCGGATAGAGGATAGGATAGGATAGAGGATGGTATAGAGGGTAGGATAGAGGATAGGATAGGATAGAGTATAGGATAGGATACGATAGAGGATAGGATAGATGATAGGATAGGATAGAGGATAGGATAGGATAGAGGATAGGATAGGATAGAGGATAGGATAGGATAGAGGATAGGATAGGATAGAGGATAGGATAGGATAGAGGATAGGATAGGATAGAGGATAGGATAGGATAGAGGATAGGATAGGATAGAGGATAGGATAGGATAGAGGATAGGATAGGATAGAGGATAGGTTATAATAGAGGATAGGATAGGATAGAGGATCGGATAGAGGATAGGAGAGGATAGGATAGGATGGGATAGAGGATAGGATCGGATAGAGGATAGGATAGGATAGAGGATAGGATAGGATAGGATAGGATGGGATAGAGGATAGGATCGGATAGAGGATAGGATAGGATAGAGGATAGGATAGGAAAGAGGGTAGGATAGGATAGAGGGGAGGATAGGATAGAGGATAGGATAGGATAGAGGATAGGATAGGATAGAGGATAGGATAGTATAGAGGATGGGATAGGATAGAGGATAGGATAGGATAGAGGATAGGATAGGATAGAGGATAGGATAGGATAGAGGATAGGATATGATAGAGGATAGGATAGGATAGAGGTTAGGTTATAATAGAGGATAGGATAGGAGAGAGGATCGGATAGAGGATAGGATAGGAGAGAGGATAGGGTAGGATAGAGGATAGGATAGGATAGAGGATAGGATGGGATAGAGGATAGGATAGGATAGAGGATAGGATAGGATATATGATAGGATAAAATAAAGGCTAGGATAGGATAGAGGATCGGATAGAGGATAGGATAGGATAGAGGATAGGATAGGATAGAGGATAGGATTGTAAAGAGGGTAGGATAGGATAGAGGAGAGGATAGGATAGAGGATAGGATAGGATAGAGGATAGGATAGAATAGGATAGAGATAGGATAGGATAGGGGATAGGATAATATAGAGGATAGGAAATAATAGAGGATAGGATAGGATAGAGGATAGGATAGGATAGAGGATAGGATAAAATAGAGGCTAGGATAGGATAGAGGATCGGATAGAGGATAGGATAGGATAGAGAATAGGATAGGATAGAGGATAGGATTGGAAAGAGGGTAGGATAGGATAGAGGAGAGGATAGGATAGAGGATAGGATAGGATACAGGATAGAATAGGATAGATGATAGGATAGGATAGAGGATTGGATTGAGGATAGGATAGGATACAGGATAGGATAGGATAGAAGATAGCATAGGATAGAGGATAGAATAGGATAGATGATAGGATAGGATAGAGGATCGGATGGAGGGTAGGATAGGATAGAGGATAGGATAGGATAGAGGATTGGATAGGATAGAGGATAGGATAGGATAGTGGATAGGATAGGATAGAGAATAGGATAGGATAGAGGATAGGATTGGAAAGAGGGTAGGATAGGATAGAGGAGAGGATAGGATAGAGGATAGGATAGGATAGAGGGTAGAATAGGATAGATGATAGGATAGGATAGAGGATCGGATTGAGGATAGGATAGGATACAGGATAGGATAGGATAGAAGATAGCATAGGATAGAGGATAGAATAGGATAGATGATAGGATAGGATAGAGGATCGGATGGAGGGTAGGATAGGATAGAGGATAGGATAGGATAGAGGATTGGATAGGATAGAGGATAGGATAGGATAGTGGATAGGATAGGATAGAGGATAGGATAGGATAGGATAGAGGATAGGATAGGATAGAGGATCGGATAGAGGATAGGATAGGATACAGGATAGGATAGGATAGATGATAGCATAGGATAGAGGATAGAATAGAATAGATGATAGGATAGGATAGAGGATCGGATGGAGGGTTGGATAGGATAGAGGATAGGATAGAGGATAGGATAGAGGATAGAATAGAGGATAGGATAGGATAGTGGATAGGATAGTATAGAGGATAGGATAGGATAGAGGATAGGATAGGATAGAGGATAGGATAGGATAGAGGATAGGATAGGATAGAGGATAGGATAGGATTGAGGATAGGTTATAATAGAGGATAGGATAGGATAGAGGATCGGATAGAGGATAGGATAGGATAGGATAGGATGGGATAGAGGATAGGATCGGATAGAGGATAGGATAGGATAGAGGATAGGATAGGATAGGATAGGATGGGAGAGAGGATAGGATCGGATAGAGGATAGGATAGGATAGAGGATAGGATAGGAAAGAGGGTAGGATAGGATAGAGGAGAGGATAGGATAGAGGATAGGATAGGATAGAGGATAGGATAGGATAGAGGATAGGATAGTATAGAGGATGGGATAGGATAGAGGATAGGATAGGATAGAGGATAGGATAGGATAGTGGATGGGATAGGATAGAGGATAGGATAGGATAGAGGATAGGATATGATAGAGGATAGGATAGGATAGAGGATAGGTTATAATAGAGGATAGGATAGGAGAGAGGATCGGATAGAGGATAGGATAGGAGAGAGGATAGGGTAGGATAGAGGATAGGATAGGATAGAGTATAGGATGGGATAGAGGATAGGATAGGATAGAGGATACGATAGGATATATGATAGGATAAAATAAAGGCTAGGATAGGATAGAGGATCGGATAGAGGATAGGATAGGATAGAGGATAGGATAGGATAGAGGATAGGATTGGAAAGAGGGTAGGATAGGATAGAGGACAGGATGGGATAGAGGATAGGATAGGATAGAGGAGAGGATAGAATAGGATAGAGATAGGATAGGATAGGGGATAGGATAGGATAGAGGATAGGAAATAATAGAGGATAGGATAGGATAGAGGATAGGATAGGATAGAGGATAGGATAAAATAGAGGCTAGGATAGGATAGAGGATCGGATAGAGGATAGGATAGGATAGAGAATAGGATAGGATAGAGGATAGGATTGGAAAGAGGGTAGGATAGGATAGAGGATAGGATAGGATAGAGGATAGGATAGGATAGAGGATAGAATAGGATAGATGATAGGATAGGATAGAGGATCGGATTGAGGATAGGATAGGATACAGGATAGGATAGGATAGAAGATAGCATAGGATAGAGGATAGAATAGGATAGATGATAGGATAGGATAGAGGATCGGATGGAGGGTAGGATAGGATAGAGGATAGGATAGGATAGAGGATTGGATAGGATAGAGGATAGGATAGGATAGAGGATTGGATAGGATAGAGGATAGGATAGGATAGTGGATAGGATAGGATAGAGGATAGGATAGGATAGAGGAAAGGATCTGATAGAGGATCGGATAGAGGATAGGATAGGAGAGAGGATAGGATAGGATAGAGGATAGGATAGGATAGAGGATAGGATGGGATAGAGGATAGGATAGGATAGAGGATAGGATAGGATATATGATAGGATAGGATAGAGGATAGGATAGGATAGAGGATAGGATAGGATAGAGGATAGGATAAAATAGAGGCTAGGATAGAATAGAGGATAGGATAGAATAGGATAGAGGATAGGATAGAGGATAGGATAGGATAGAGGATAGGATAGGATAGGATATAGGATAGGATAGGATAGAGGATAGGATAGGATAGAGGATAGGATGGGATAGAGGATAGGATAGGATAGAGGATAGGATAGGTTAGAGGATAGGATAGGATAGTGGATAGGATAGGATGGAGGATAGGATAGGATAGAGGATAGGATAGGATAGAGGATAGGATAGGTTAGAGGATAGGATAGGATAGAGGATAGGATAGGATAGAGGATAGGATAGGTTAGAGGATAGGATAGGATAGAGGATGGGATAGGATAGAGGATAGGATAGGATAGAGGATAGGATATGATAGAGGATAGGATAGGATAGAGGATAGGATAGGTTAGAGGATAGGATAGGATAGAGGATAGGATAGGATAGAGGATAGGATAGGATAGAGGATAGGATAGGATAGAGGATAGGATAGTATAGAGGATAGGATAGGAGAGAGGATAGGATAGGATAGAGGATAAGATAGGATAGAGGATAGGATAGGATAGAGGATAGGATAGTATAGAGTATAGGATAGGATAGAGGATAGGATAGGATAGAGGATAGGATAGGATAGAGGATCGGATAGAGGATAGGATAGGATACAGGATAGGATAGGATAGATGATAGGATAGGATAGAGGATAGGATAGGATAGAGGATAGGATAAAATAGAGGCTAGGATAGAATAGAGGATAGGATAGAATAGGATAGAGGATAGGATAGAGGATAGGATAGGATAGAGGATAGGATAGGATAGGATATAGGATAGGATAGGATAGAGGATAGGATAGGATAGAGGATAGGATGGGATAGAGGATAGGATAGGATAGAGGATAGGATAGGTTAGAGGATAGGATAGGATAGTGGATAGGATAGGATGGAGGATAGGATAGGATAGAGGATAGGATAGGATAGAGGATAGGATAGGTTAGAGGATAGGATAGGATAGAGGATAGGATAGGATAGAGGATAGGATAGGATAGAGGATAGGATAGGATAGAGGATAGGATAGTATAGAGGATAGGATAGGATAGATGATAGGATAGGATAGAGGATCGGATGGAGGGTTGGACAGGATAGAGGATAGGATAGAGGATAGGATAGAGGATAGAATAGAGGATAGGATAGGATAGAGGATAGGATAGGATGGAGGATAGGATAGGATAGAGGATAGGATAGGATAGAGGATAGGATGGGATAGAGGATAGGATAGGATAGAGGATAGGATAGGTTAGAGGATAGGATAGGATAGAGGATAGGATAGGATAGAGGATAGGATAGGTTAGAGGATAGGATAGGATAGACGATCGGATAGAGGATAGGATAGGATAGAGGATAGGATAGGATAGAGGATAGGATAGGATAGAGGATAGGATTGGAAAGAGGGTAGGATAGGATAGAGGATAGGATGGGATAGAGGATAGGATAGGATAGAGGATAGGATAGGATAGAGGATAGGATGGGATAGAGGATAGGATAGGATAGAGGATAGGATAGGTTAGAGGATAGGATAGGATAGAGGATAGGATAGGATAGAGGATAGGATAGGTTAGAGGATAGGATAGGATAGACGATCGGATAGGATAGAGGATCGGATGGAGGGTTGGACAGGATAGAGGATAGGATAGAGGATAGGATAGAGGATAGAATAGAGGATAGGATAGGATAGAGGATAGGATAGGATGGAGGATAGGATAGGATAGAGGATAGGATAGGATAGAGGATAGGATGGGATAGAGGATAGGATAGGATAGAGGATAGGATAGGTTAGAGGATAGGATAGGATAGAGGATAGGATAGGATAGAGGATAGGATAGGTTAGAGGATAGGATAGGATAGACGATCGGATAGAGGATAGGATAGGATAGAGGATAGGATAGGATAGAGGATAGGATAGGATGGAGGATAGGATAGGATAGAGGATAGGATAGGATAGAGGATAGGATGGGATAGAGGATAGGATAGGATAGAGGATAGGATAGGTTAGAGGATAGGATAGGATAGAGGATAGCATAGGTTAGAGGATAGGATAGGATAGAGGATAGGATAGGATAGAGGATAGGATAGGTTAGAGGATAGGATAGGATAGAGGATGGGATAGGATAGAGGATAGGATAGGATAGAGGATAGGATATGATAGAGGATAGGATAGGATAGAGGATAGGATAGGTTAGAGGATAGGATAGGATAGAGGATTGGATAGGATAGAGGATAGGATAGGATAGAGGATAGGATAGGATAGAGGATAGGATAGTATAGAGGATAGGATAGGAGAGAGGATAGGATAGGATAGAGGATAAGATAGGATAGAGGATAGGATAGGATAGAGGATAGGATAGTATAGAGTATAGGATAGGATAGAGGATAGGATAGGATAGAGGATAGGATAGGATAGAGGATCGGATAGAGGATAGGATAGGATACAGGATATGATAGCATAGATGATAGCATAGGATAGTGGATAGAATAGGATAGATGATAGGATAGGATAGAGGATCGGATGGAGGGTTGGACAGGATAGAGGATAGGATAGAGGATAGGATAGAGGATAGAATAGAGGATAGGATAGGATAGAGGATAGGATAGGATGGAGGATAGGATAGGATAGAGGATAGGATAGGATAGAGGATAGGATGGGATAGAGGATAGGATAGGATAGAGGATAGGATAGGTTAGAGGATAGGATAGGATAGAGGATAGGATAGGATAGAGGATAGGATAGGTTAGAGGATAGGATAGGATAGACGATCGGATAGAGGATAGGATAGGATAGAGGATAGGATAGGATAGAGGATAGGATAGGATAGAGGATAGGATTGGAAAGAGGGTAGGATAGGATAGAGGAGAGTATAGGATTGAGGATAGGATAGGATAGAGGATAGGATAGAATAGGATAGAGATAGGATAGGATAGGGGATAGGATAGGATAGAGGATAGGAAATAATAGAGGATAGGATAGGATAGAGGATCGGATAGAGGATAGGATACGAGAGAGGATAGGATAGGATAGAGGATAGGATAGGATAGAGGATACGATAGAGGATTGGATATGATAGAGGATATTATAGAGGATAGAATAGGATAGATGATACTATAGGATAGAGGATAGGATATGATAGAGTAAACGATATTATACAGGATAGGATAGGGTAGAGGATAGGGTGGAGGATAGGATAGGATAGAGGATAGGATAGAGGCAGGATAGAGGATAGGATAGAAGATAGGATAGGATAGGGGATAGGATAGGATAGAGGATAGGAAATAATAGAGGATAGGATAGGATAGAGGATCGGATAGAGGATAGGATAGGAGAGAGGATAGGATAGGAGAGAGGATAGGATAGGATAGAGGATAGGATAGGATAGAGGATAGGATAGGATAGAGGATAGGATAGGATAGAGGATAGGATAGTATAGAGGATAGGATAGGAGAGAGGATAGGATAGGATAGAGGATAGGATAGGATAGAGGATAGGATAGGATAGAGGATAGGATAGTATAGAGTATAGTGTGGCGGACCCCTTGGAGAAGGGTTCATCGGACCCAGGTAGGAGCGTCGTTTGCAGGCTGGGACCTTGGACGCACTTGGTCGCCAGGCCCAAGCTTTTCCCGAGCGCACACTTAGTCGCCGGAAGTCAGTTCCTACCTGGGGTGCACATTTGGCGACCAGGTTCGGGGTTTTTCCTTGGCGTGCACATTTGGCCGCCAACCCTTGACTTTCGCCAGGACACGGATGTTCGGTGCAAGGACACGAACTTTCTCCAAGGGGCACGTACAGGAAGCGACATCCCCACTCCAGAAGTTTCCTTGTTCGAAGTAAATTTCTGGAGGCGCGGGGGACTAGATATAAGCACGGTTTCTGACGGATGAAGGGGTCAGTCTGTAAGGTCAGTTAGTTCAAGTCAGTCTGTAAGGTCAGTTAGTTCAGGTCAGTCTGTAAGGTCAGTTAGTTCAGGTCAGTCTGTAAAGTCAGTTTGTCAAGTCAGTCAGTCAGTTCATTCGCCGTCAGTTGTTTCATTGTTATTTCATTTGTTGTTGCTTGTTACGTCGTTAAGTTTTGTTGTTCATTTAATAAATGTTTATTGGTATATTGGGTGAATTCTCTATTTAACATCCAAACAACAACACATACCAAATTGGTGACCCCGTGTTTGTGCACGTATATTATTTTTTGTTTCTTGCGCGAATACGGTCCGTAACAAGCGAACGATGACGGATCCACGGAACAACTCTTCGGGATCTACGGGTCGTGAGACGACGTCCGCGATCGTCACAACGATGCGGATTCCGCCGTTCTGGCCGGAAAAAGTTGCACTTTGGTTCAACCACCTGGAATCCCAGTTCCTGATCGGAGGAATAACCAAGGACGAGGTGAAGTTCGGTTACGTGGTTTCGCAACTGGACTTGAAATACTCGGAAGAGGTCGAAGACATTATTTGCAAACCTCCCGCCGAGGACAAATACGAGCAAATAAAAACCGCATTGATAAAAAGGTTGTCCGACTCAGACGGCACAAGAGTTCGTAAACTCTTGGAAGCCGAAGAAATTGGTGACAGGACTCCAACACAATTTTGGAGGCACATCAAGAAGTTGGCGGGCACCTCGGTCAATGACGAATTCCTGACCGAGATATGGAAGAATCGTCTTCCTGTCTGGACACAACAAGTATTGGCGGCAACTAAGGAAACGTCAGGTGACGCGTTGGCTGCCATAGCAGACAAGGTCCACGAGATCCAACCCGGAAGGAACAAGGTGGCAACAGTGTCGGAGCACGAGGGAAACAACGCGGATATGAAGATGCTCCTAGCAAAAATGCAGGAAATGCAAATGCAGATTAATGCATTGTCCCGTGGACGGGACAGGGAGCGAAAGAAATTTTTCCCAAGAAGACAAAGGAGTTCCTCACGATCTTCCATCCGCGAGAAAATGAAAACCGATAAATGGCTATGCAAGTACCATTTCAAGTTTGGAAAGGACGCACACCGTTGCATCAAACCCTGCAATTGGCAGGAAAACTAACGGGACCGTCGTCATTTGAGGCGGCTGCGTGCGGTGGTCCTAAGAGCGCCCGGATATTTGTAAAGGACTCCATTACGAAGACACGTTTCTTGATAGACACTGGTGCGGATTTGTGTGTTTTCCCGCGTTCAGGTGTGGACCGGCGCGTGAAAGAAGACACGTATGAACTTTGTGCCGCAAATGGGTCGAGAATCAAGACGTATGGTACCATGGCCATGCGATTGAGCTTCTCGCTACGTCGGGAGTTCCTATGGGATTTCGTGATCGCGGATGTGGAAACCCCGATCATAGGAATGGACTTCCTGGCGCATTACAACCTACTGGTGGATCCACGACATCAACGTTTGATCGACGCGACAACGTCATTGTTCGTGGCAGGAGCACCAGCACCAGGGAGCGAGCCGACAATAAGGACCATCACCGGGGATTCGAGGTACCACGGTCTACTCAGGGAATATCCAGAGTTGACCCGACCGCCGGTCTTCAGGAGAAAAGCGGTAAGACACAACGTGGAACACTATATCGAGACAACGTCGGGACCGCCGGTTTATTGTAAGCCACGACGATTGGCACCGGATCGTTTGAAAGAGGTGAGGGCGGAATTTGACCTCATGCTTCGGCAAGGCATTATCCGTCCCTCCAAAAGCCCATGGGCCTCGCCGTTACACGTAGTTTTAAAAAAGGACGGGACATTGCGTCCGTGCGGCGACTACCGAGCACTAAACGCGAGAACCGTACCAGATAGATATACGCCTCCACACATCGAAGATTTCGGGCAGAGACTTCACGGGAAGTCAGTTTTTTCGAAAATCGATCTAGTTCGGGCGTATCATCAGATTCCTGTCGCGACGCAGGACGTGGAAAAAACGGCAATCGCGACGCCATTCGGGTTATTTGAATTTTTAGTTACGCCATTCGGGTTGAGAAACGCGGCGCAAACGTGTCAGCGTTTCGTAGACGGAATCATACGCGATTTAGATTTTGTTTACGCGTATGTCGACGATTTCCTTATTGCATCGAATAACGACCAGGAACACGAAAAACATTTGAGAATTTTATTTGACCGGTTTTTAGAATACGGTGTCGTTATTAACCCGGGAAAATGCATTTTCGGGGTCGAGGAAATATCATTCCTGGGGTATTCGGTGAATAAGGAAGGCGTCAAACCGATGGCTGAACGGGTCGATAGCATTAACAAATTCCCGCGTCCGCAAACAATTAAAGAGCTACGTAGATTCCTGGGTATGATTAATTTCTATCGCCGTTTCATACCAAACGTAGCAAACATTTTGCATCCGTTAAATAATTTACTGAAGGGATCAAAGAGAAGTTCGGAAACTATAGCCTGGTCTAGCGAAAGTGAAAAAGCATTTGCATTAGCTAAGACGACTCTTGCTGATGCAACTTTGTTAGTGCATCCTGCTCCAGGGGCACCGATTAGCATCGTGGTAGATGCATCGGATGTTGCTGTTGGAGCAGTGATTCAGCAGAAGGTTGACAAAATTTGGCAACCATTGGCATTCAGCGCAAAATCCCTTACGGAAGCACAGAAAAAGTACAGTGCATATGATCGAGAATTGCTGGCAGCTTACATAGCGGTAAAAAGATTTAAGCATTTTATAGAAGGTCGAAATTTCATTTTGTTTACCGATCACAAGCCTCTTACGTTCGCCTTTCAACAGAATTTGGATAAATGTTCACCTCGACAATTTAGATATTTAGACTTTATTGGACAATTCACTACGCGGATATTACATATTAAAGGTATAGACAACAGTGTTGCAGATGCATTGTCGAGGATAGAGGCAATTACAGCAATTCCCGATCATAGTGTTTTAGCAAAAGAGCAAGAGAGCGATCTTGAATTAACAGAAATGCTTAATACAAATTCAACATCCCTTCAGTTGAACAAAATATATTTTCCGGACCAAAATGTTTATTTAGTATGCGACGTTGCTAACGGATGGGTCAGACCGTACGTTCCTAATTGTTTGAGACGCAGCATTTTTGATGCGCTGCACGGGATGTCGCATCCCGGGATTAGGACGACGCAGAAATTAGTTTCGCGACGGTTCGTTTGGCCATCGGTTAACGTCGACTGCAGAAAATGGGCGCGTTGTTGTATCCAGTGCCAACGCGCGAAAGTATCAAGACATGTGTCCGCTCCGGTTGGAAATTTCGACACCACCGGCAGCAGATTCGAACATGTACATATAGACTTAGTTGGTCCATTACCCTATTGTCGCGGTTTTAGATATATTTTTACTATGATCGATCGTTTTTCGCGGTGGCCGGAAGCCGTACCGATTGCAGAAATCGACGCGAAAACCGTTGCGAGCGTTTTTATTAGTACATGGATTGCACGTTTTGGGGTACCTTTGAGAATTACAACAGATCAGGGACGCCAATTCGAGTCGCACCTGTTTAAAGAGCTCGCACAGATAATAGGGACAGACCACCTTAGAACGACCGCCTACCATCCGCAAGCAAATGGTATGGTGGAAAGGTTTCATCGTCAGCTTAAGACAGCAATAAAATGCCACGCGACCGATGATTGGGTAGAGACCTTACCTGTGGTCCTGCTCGGTGTACGGTCAAGTGTTAAAGAGGATTTGGGAGCAACGGCCGCAGAAATGGTTTATGGGACAGGTATCAGGTTACCTGGCGAATTTTTCGTTTCGTCCAGGATTGAAGCATCGTCGGTATGGGTTGAAGAGTTTCGGAGACGAATGTCGAAAGTGAGACCTTCCCCAGTGATTCGACACGGCGAGCGCAAAACATTCATTTTTAAAGAATTGGATACTGTCCCATATGTGTTCCTGCGGCACGATGCGTTAAAAAGCTCATTATATCCAACATATGATGGCCCATATAAAGTACTGCAACGTGGCGACAAAACTTTCGTAATAGATATCGGTGGAAAACGAGTAACGGTTTCCATCGACAGGATTAAACCTGCGTTTGTATTGGCTGACGATGACAATAATAGCAATATTGAGCAAAGCCCCCATAGTCAGGTACCTCACAGCGAAATTATTGTTTATACCGAAAATAGAAGTAGAGTCAACAATCGAGATCAAGCGCCAACGGATGCGCGATTTACAACTCGCAGCGGTAGGCGCGTTCGATTTCCGGATAGGTACCAGGCCGTTTTTTAGAAATAAGAGTTTCTGTATATACTCTATTCGTTATTCTGTATTTAGGTAGTTACCCAACAGTAGTGGTTAAGTTTGTATTATTGTAGGTTAGGGTTAGTACTTTGATTTATATTCACGGTAGAATACAGCAATAGTGTAGAATATAGGTATATATATTATCTCGTTTATTAGGGTCGTTGGCACTGGTAGGGGGGTGATGTGGCGGACCCCTTGGAGAAGGGTTCATCGGACCCAGGTAGGAGCGTCGTTTGCAGGCTGGGACCTTGGACGCACTTGGTCGCCAGGCCCAAGCTTTTCCCGAGCGCACACTTAGTCGCCGGAAGTCAGTTCCTACCTGGGGTGCACATTTGGCGACCAGGTTCGGGGTTTTTCCTTGGCGTGCACATTTGGCCGCCAACCCTTGACTTTCGCCAGGACACGGATGTTCGGTGCAAGGACACGAACTTTCTCCAAGGGGCACGTACAGGAAGCGACATCCCCACTCCAGAAGTTTCCTTGTTCGAAGGAAATTTCTGGAGGCGCGGGGGACTAGATATAAGCACGGTTTCTGACGGATGAAGGGGTCAGTCTGTAAGGTCAGTTAGTTCAAGTCAGTCTGTAAGGTCAGTTAGTTCAGGTCAGTCTGTAAGGTCAGTTAGTTCAGGTCAGTCTGTAAAGTCAGTTTGTCAAGTCAGTCAGTCAGTTCATTCGCCGTCAGTTGTTTCATTGTTATGTCATTTGTTGTTGCTTGTTACGTCGTTAAGTTTTGTTGTTCATTTAATAAATGTTTATTGGTATATTGGGTGAATTCTCTATTTAACATCCAAACAACAACACATACCAAAATAGGATAGGATAGAGGATAGGATAGGATTGAGGATAGGATAGGATAGTGGATCGGATAGAGGATAGGATAGGATACAGGATAGGATAGGATAGATGATAGCATAGGATAGTGGATAGAATAGGATAGATGATAGGATAAGATAGAGGATCGGATGGAGGGTTGGATAGGATAGAGGATAGGATAGAGGATAGGATAGAGGATAGAATAGAGGATAGGATAGGATAGAGGATAGGATAGGATGGAGGATAGGATAGGATAGAGGATAGGATAGGATAGAGGATAGGATGGGATAGAGGATAGGATAGGATAGAGGATAGGATAGGTTAGAGGATAGGATAGGATAGAGGATAGGATAGGATAGAGGATAGGATAGGTTAGAGGATAGGATAGGATAGAGGATGGGATAGGATAGAGGATAGGATAGGATAGAGGATAGGATATGATAGAGGATAGGATAGGATAGAGGATAGGTTATAATAGAGGATAGGATAGGATAGAGGATAGGATAGGAGAGAGGATAGGGTAGGATAGAGGATAGGATAGGATAGAGGATAGGATGGGATAGAGGATAGGATAGGATAGAGGATAGGATAGGATATATGATAGGATAAAATAAAGGCTAGGATAGGATAGAGGATCGGATAGAGGATAGGATAGGATAGTGGATAGGATAGGATAGAGGATAGGATTGGAAAGAGGGTAGGATAGGATAGAGGAGAGGATAGGATAGAGGATAGGATAGGATAGAGGATAGGATAGAATAGGATAGAGATAGGATAGGATAGGGGATAGGATAGGATAGAGGATAGGAAATAATAGAGGATAGGATAGGATAGAGGATAGGATAGGATAGAGGATAGGATAAAATAGAGGCTAGGATAGGATAGAGGATCGGATAGAGGATAGGATAGGATAGAGAATAGGATAGGATAGAGGATAGGATTGGAAAGAGGGTAGGATAGGATAGAGGAGAGGATAGGATAGAGGATAGGATAGGATAGAGGATAGAATAGGATAGATGATAGGATAGGATAGAGGATCGGATTGAGGATAGGATAGGATACAGGATAGGATAGGATAGAAGATAGCATAGGATAGAGGATAGAATAGGATAGATGATAGGATAGGATAGAGGATCGGATGGAGGGTAGGATAGGATAGAGGATAGGATGGGATAAAGGATTGGATAGGATAGAGGATAGGATAGGATAGTGGATAGGATAGGATAGAGGATAGGATAGGATAGAGGAAAGGATAGGATAGAGGATCGGATAGAGGATAGGATAGGAGAGAGGATAGGATAGGATAGAGGATAGGATAGGATAGAGGATAGGATGGGATAGAGGATAGGATATTATAGAGGATAGGATAGGATAGAGGATAGGATAAAATAGAGGCTAGGATAGGATAGAGGATCGGATAGAGGATAGGATAGGATAGAGGATAGGATAGGATAGAGGATAGGATTGGAAAGATGGTAGGATAGGATAGAGGAGAGGATAGGATAGAGGATAGGATAGGATAGAGGATAGGATGGGATAGAGGATAGGATAGGATAGAGGATAGGATAGGTTAGAGGATAGGATAGGATAGTGGATAGGATAGGATAGAGGATAGGATAGGATAGAGGAAACGATAGGATAGAGGATCGGATAGAGGATAGGATAGGATAGAGGAAACGATAGGATAGAGGATCGGATAGAGGATAGGATAGGATAGAGGATAGGATAGGAAAGAGGGTAGGGTAGGATAGAGTATAGGATAGGATAGAGGATAGGATAGGATAGTGGATAGGATAGTATAGAGGATAGGATAGGATAGAGTATAGGATAGGATAGAGGATAGGATAGGATAGTGGATAGGATAGTATAGAGGATAGGATAGGATAGAGGATAGGATAGGATAGAGGAAAGGATAGGATAGAGGATAGGATAGGATAGAGGATAGGATAGTATAGAGGATAGGATAGGATAGAGGGTAGGATAGGATAGAGGATAGGATAGAGGGTAGGATAGGATAGAGGATAGGATAGGATAGAGGATAGGATAGGATAGAGGATAGGTTATAATAGAGGATAGGATAGGATAGAGGATCGGATATAGGATAGGATAGGTTAGGATAGGATGGGATAGAGGATAGGATCGGATAGACGATAGGATAGGATAGAGGATAGGATAGGATAGGATAGGATGGGATAGAGGATAGGATCGGATAGAGGATAGGATAGGATAGAGGATAGGATAGGATAGAGGATAGGTTATAATAGAGGATAGGATAGGAGAGAGGATCGGATAGAGGATAGGATAGAGAGAGGATAGGGTAGGATAGAGGATAGGATAGTTATAGAGGATAGGATGGGATAGAGGATAGGATAGGATAGAGGATAGGATAGGATATATGATAGGATAGGATAGAGGATAGGATGGGATAAAGGATTGGATAGGATAGAGGATAGGATAGGATAGTGGATAGGATAGGATAGAGGATAGGATAGGATAGAGGAAAGGATAGGATAGAGGATCGGATAGAGGATAGGATAGGAGAGAGGATAGGATAGGATAGAGGATAGGATAGGATAGAGGATAGGATGGGATAGAGGATAGGATATTATAGAGGATAGGATAGGATAGAGAATAGGATAGGATAGAGGATAGGATTGGAAAGAGGGTAGGATAGGATAGAGGAGAGGATAGGATAGAGGATAGGATAGGATAGAGGATAGAATAGGATAGATGATAGGATAGGATAGAGGATCGGATAGAGGATAGGATAGGATAGAGGATGGTATAGAGGGTAGGATAGAGGATAGGATAGGATAGAGTATAGGATAGGATACGATAGAGGATAGGATAGATGATAGGATAGGATAGAGGATAGGATAGTTATAGAGGATAGGATGGGATAGAGGATAGGATAGGATAGAGGATAGGATAGGATATATGATAGGATAGGATAGAGGATAGGATAGGATAGAGGATAGGATAGGATAGAGAATAGGATAGGATAGAGGATAGGATTGGAAAGAGGGTAGGATAGGATAGAGGAGAGGATAGGATGGAGGATAGGATAGGATAGAGGATAGGATAGGATAGGGGATAGGATGGGATAGAGGATAGGATAGGATAGAGGATAGGATAGGTTAGAGGATAGGATAGGATAGAGGATAGGATAGGATAGAGGATAGGATAGGTTAGAGGATAGGATAGGATAGAGGATGGGATAGGAGAGAGGATCGGATAGAGGATAGGATAGGAGAGAGGATAGGGTAGGATAGAGGATAGGATAGGATAGAGGATAGGATGGGATAGAGGATAGGATAGGATAGAGAATACGATAGGATATATGATAGGATAAAATAAAGGCTAGGATAGGATAGAGGATCGGATAGAGGATAGGATAGGATAGTGGATAGGATAGGATAGAGGATAGGATTGGAAAGAGGGTAGGATAGGATAGAGGAGAGGATAGGATAGAGGATAGGATAGGATAGAGGATAGGATAGAATAGGATAGAGATAGGATAGGATAGGGGATAGGATAGGATAGAGGATAGGAAATAATAGAGGATAGGATAGGATAGAGGATAGGATAGGATAGAGGATAGGATAAAATAGAGGCTAGGATAGGATAGAGGATCGGATAGAGGATAGGATAGGATAGAGAATAGGATAGGATAGAGGATAGGATTGGAAAGAGGGTAGGATAGGATAGAGGAGAGGATAGGATAGAGGATAGGATAGGATAGAGGATAGAATAGGATAGATGATAGGATAGGATAGAGGATCGGATTGAGGATAGGATAGGATACAGGATAGGATAGGATAGAAGATAGCATAGGATAGAGGATAGAATAGGATAGATGATAGGATAGGATAGAGGATCGGATGGAGGGTAGGATAGGATAGAGGATAGGATAGGATAGAGGATTGGATAGGATAGAGGATAGGATAGGATAGTGGATAGGATAGGATAGAGGATAGGATAGGATAGAGGAAAGGATAGGATAGAGGATCGGATAGAGGATAGGATAGGAGAGAGGATAGGATAGGATAGAGGATAGGATGGGATAGAGGATAGGATAGGATAGAGGATAGGATAGGTTAGAGGATAGGATAGGATAGTGGATAGGATAGGATAGAGTATAGGATAGGATAGAGGATAGGATAGGATAGTGGATAGGATAGTATAGAGGATAGGATAGGATAGAGTATAGGATAGGATAGAGGATAGGATAGGATAGTGGATAGGATAGTATAGAGGATAGGATAGGATAGAGGATAGGATAGGATAGAGGAAAGGATAGGATAGAGGATAGGATAGGATAGAGGATAGGATAGGATAGAGGATAGGATAGGATAGAGGATAGGTTATAATAGAGGATAGGATAGGATAGAGGATCGGATATAGGATAGGATAGGTTAGGATAGGATGGGATAGAGGATAGGATCGGATAGACGATAGGATAGGATAGAGGATAGGATAGGATAGGATAGGATGGGATAGGGGATAGGATCGGATAGAGGATAGGATAGGATAGAGGATAGGATAGGATAGAGGATAGGATAAGATAGAGGATAGGATAATATAGAGGATAGGATAGGATAGAGGATAGGATAGGATAGAGGATAGGATAGGATAGAGGATAGGATAGGATAGAGGATAGGTTATAATAGAGGATAGGATAGGAGAGAGGATCGGATAGAGGATAGGATAGAGAGAGGATAGGGTAGGATAGAGGATAGGATAGTTATAGAGGATAGGATGGGATAGAGGATTGGATAGGATAGAGGATAGGATAGGATATATGATAGGATAGGATAGAGGATAGGATAGGATAGAGGATAGGATAGGATAGAGAATAGGATAGGATAGAGGATAGGATTGGAAAGACGGTAGGATAGGATAGAGGAGAGGATAGGATAGAGGATAGGATAGGATAGAGGATAGAATAGGATAGATGATAGGATAGGATAGAGGATCGGATAGAGGATAGGATAGGATAGAGGATGGTATAGAGGGTAGGATAGAGGATAGGATAGGATAGAGTATAGGATAGGATACGATAGAGGATAGGATAGATGATAGGATAGGATAGAGGATAGGATAGGATAGAGGATAGGATAGGATAGAGGATAGGATAGGATAGAGGATAGGATGGAGGATAGGATGGAGGATAGGATAGAGGATAGGATAGAGGATAGGATAGGATAGAGGATAGGATAGGATAGAGGATAGGATAGGATAGAGGATAGGATAGTATAGAGTATAGGATAGGATAGAGGATAGGATGGGAGAAAGGATAGGATAGGATAGAGGATCGGATAGAGGATAGGATAGGATACAGGATAGGATAGGATAGATGATAGCATAGGATAGAGGATAGAATAGGATAGATGATAGGATAGGATAGAGGATCGGATGGAGGGTTGGATAGGATAGAGGATAGGATAGAGGATAGGATAGAGGATAGAATAGAGGATAGGATAGGATAGAGGATAGGATAGGATGGAGGATAGGATAGGATAGAGGATAGGATAGGATAGAGGATAGGATGGGATAGAGGATAGGATACGATAGAGGATAGGATAGGTTAGAGGATAGGATAGGATAGAGGATAGGATAATGTAGAGGATAGGATAGGATAGAGGATAGGATAGGATAGAGGATAGGTTATAATAGAGGATAGGATAGGAGAGAGGATCGGATAGAGGATAGGATAGGAGAGAGGATAGGGTAGGATAGAGGATAGGATAGTTATAGAGGATAGGATGGGATAGAGGATAGGATAGGATAGAGGATAGGATAGGATATATGATAGGATAGGATAGAGGATAGGATAGGATAGAGGATAGGATAGAATAGGATAGAGATAGGATAGGATAGGGGATAGGATAGGATAGAGGATAGGAAATAATAGAGGATAGGATAGGATAGAGGATAGGATAGGATAGAGGATAGGATAAAATAGAGGCTAGGATAGGATAGAGGATCGGATAGAGGATAGGATAGGATAGAGAATAGGATAGGATAGAGGATAGGATTGGAAAGAGGGTAGGATAGGATAGAGGAGAGGATAGGATAGAGGATAGGATAGGATAGAGGATAGAATAGGATAGATGATAGGATAGGATAGAGGATCGGATTGAGGATAGGATAGGATACAGGATAGGATAGGATAGAAGATAGCATAGGATAGAGGATAGAATAGGATAGATGATAGGATAGGATAGAGGATCGGATGGAGGGTAGGATAGGATAGAGGATAGGATAGGATAGAGGATTGGATAGGATAGAGGATAGGATAGGATAGTGGATAGGATAGGATAGAGGATAGGATAGGATAGAGGAAAGGATAGGATAGAGGATCGGATAGAGGATAGGATAGGAGAGAGGATAGGATAGGATAGAGGATAGGATGGGATAGAGGATAGGATAGGATAGAGGATAGGATAGGTTAGAGGATAGGATAGGATAGTGGATAGGATAGGATAGAGTATAGGATAGGATAGAGGATAGGATAGGATAGTGGATAGGATAGTATAGAGGATAGGATAGGATAGAGTATAGGATAGGATAGAGGATAGGATAGGATAGTGGATAGGATAGTATAGAGGATAGGATAGGATAGAGGATAGGATAGGATAGAGGAAAGGATAGGATAGAGGATAGGATAGGATAGAGGATAGGATAGGATAGAGGATAGGATAGGATAGAGGATAGGTTATAATAGAGGATAGGATAGGATAGAGGATCGGATATAGGATAGGATAGGTTAGGATAGGATGGGATAGAGGATAGGATCGGATAGACGATAGGATAGGATAGAGGATAGGATAGGATAGGATAGGATGGGATAGGGGATAGGATCGGATAGAGGATAGGATAGGATAGAGGATAGGATAGGATAGAGGATAGGATAAGATAGAGGATAGGATAATATAGAGGATAGGATAGGATAGAGGATAGGATAGGATAGAGGATAGGATAGGATAGAGGATAGGATAGGATAGAGGATAGGATAGGATAGAGGATAGGTTATAATAGAGGATAGGATAGGAGAGAGGATCGGATAGAGGATAGGATAGAGAGAGGATAGGGTAGGATAGAGGATAGGATAGTTATAGAGGATAGGATGGGATAGAGGATAGGATAGGATAGAGGATAGGATAGGATATATGATAGGATAGGATAGAGGATAGGATAGGATAGAGGATAGGATAGGATAGAGAATAGGATAGGATAGAGGATAGGATTGGAAAGAGGGTAGGATAGGATAGAGGAGAGGATAGGATAGAGGATAGGATAGGATAGAGGATAGAATAGGATAGATGATAGGATAGGATAGAGGATCGGATAGAGGATAGGATAGGATAGAGGATGGTATAGAGGGTAGGATAGAGGATAGGATAGGATAGAGTATAGGATAGGATACGATAGAGGATAGGATAGATGATAGGATAGGATAGAGGATAGGATAGGATAGAGGATAGGATAGGATAGAGGATAGGATAGGATAGAGGATAGGATGGAGGATAGGATGGAGGATAGGATAGAGGATAGGATAGAGGATAGGATAGGATAGAGGATAGGATAGGATAGAGGATAGGATAGGATAGAGGATAGGATAGTATAGAGTATAGGATAGGATAGAGGATAGGATGGGAGAAAGGATAGGATAGGATAGAGGATCGGATAGAGGATAGGATAGGATACAGGATAGGATAGGATAGATGATAGCATAGGATAGAGGATAGAATAGGATAGATGATAGGATAGGATAGAGGATCGGATGGAGGGTTGGATAGGATAGAGGATAGGATAGAGGATAGGATAGAGGATAGAATAGAGGATAGGATAGGATAGAGGATAGGATAGGATGGAGGATAGGATAGGATAGAGGATAGGATAGGATAGAGGATAGGATGGGATAGAGGATAGGATACGATAGAGGATAGGATAGGTTAGAGGATAGGATAGGATAGAGGATAGGATAATGTAGAGGATAGGATAGGATAGAGGATAGGATAGGATAGAGGATAGGTTATAATAGAGGATAGGATAGGAGAGAGGATCGGATAGAGGATAGGATAGGAGAGAGGATAGGGTAGGATAGAGGATAGGATAGTTATAGAGGATAGGATGGGATAGAGGATAGGATAGGATAGAGGATAGGATAGGATAGAGGATAGGATAGGTTAGAGGATAGGATAGGATAGAGGATGGGATAGGAGAGAGGATCGGATAGAGGATAGGATAGGAGAGAGGATAGGGTAGGATAGAGGATAGGATAGGATAGAGGATAGGATGGGATAGAGGATAGGATAGGATAGAGAATAGGATAGGATATATGATAGGATAAAATAAAGGCTAGGATAGGATAGAGGATCGGATAGAGGATAGGATAGGATAGTGGATAGGATAGGATAGAGGATAGGATTGGAAAGAGGGTAGGATAGGATAGAGGAGAGGATAGGATAGAGGATAGGATAGGATAGAGGATAGGATAGAATAGGATAGAGATAGGATAGGATAGGGGATAGGATAGGATAGAGGATAGGAAATAATAGAGGATAGGATAGGATAGAGGATAGGATAGGATAGAGGATAGGATAAAATAGAGGCTAGGATAGGATAGAGGATAGGATAGAGGATAGGATAGAGGATAGGATAGGATAGAGGATAGGATAGGATGGAGGATAGGATAGGATAGAGGATAGGATAGGATAGAGGATAGGATGGGATAGAGGATAGGATAGGATAGAGGATAGGATAGGTTAGAGATAGGATAGGATAGTGGATAGGATAGGATAGAGGATAGGATGGGATAGAGGATAGGATAGGATAGAGGATAGGATAGGTTAGAGGATAGGATAGGATAGTGGGTAGGATAGGATAGAGGATAGGATAGGATAGAGGAAACGATAGGATAGAGGATCGGATAGAGGATAGGATAGGATAGAGGAAACGATAGGATAGAGGATCGGATAGAGGATAGGATAGGATAGAGGATAGGATAGGAAAGAGGGTAGGGTAGGATAGAGGAGAGGATAGGATAGAGTATAGGATAGGATAGAGGATAGGATAGGATAGAGGATAGGATAGTATTGAGGATAGGATAGGATAGAGGATAGGATAGGATAGAGGAAAGGATAGGATAGAGGATAGGATAGGATAGAGGATAGGATAGTATAGAGGATAGGATAGGATAGAGGGTAGGATAGGATAGAGGATAGGATAGGATAGAGGATAGGATAGGATAGAGGATAGGTTATAATAGAGGATAGGATAGGATAGAGGATCGGATAGAGGATAGGATAGGATAGGATAGGATGGGATAGAGGATAGGATCGGATAGAGGATAGGATAGGATAGAGGATAGGATAGGATAGAGGATAGGATAGGATAGAGGATAGGATAGGATAGAGGATAGGATAGGATAGATGATAGGATAGGATAGAGGATAGGATAAAATAGAGGCTAGGATAGGACAGATGATCGCATAGAGGATCGGATAGGATAGAGGATAGGATAGGAGAGAGGATCGGATAGAGGATAGGATAGGAGAGAGGATGGGATAGGATAGAGGATAGGATAGGATAGAGGATAGGATGGGATAGAGGATAGGTTAGGATAGAGGATAGGATAGGATAGAGGATAGGATAGAGGATAGGATAGGATAGAGGATAGGATAGGATGGAGGATAGGATAGGATAGAGGATAGGATAGGATAGAGGATAGGATGGGATAGAGGATAGGATAGGATAGAGGATAGGATAGGTTAGAGGATAGGATAGGATAGTGGGTAGGATAGGATAGAGGATAGGATAGGATAGAGGAAACGATAGGATAGAGGATCGGATAGAGGATAGGATAGGATAGAGGAAACGATAGGATAGAGGATCGGATAGAGGATAGGATAGGATAGAGGATAGGATAGGAAAGAGGGTAGGGTAGGATAGAGGAGAGGATAGGATAGAGTATAGGATAGGATAGAGGATAGGATAGGATAGAGGATAGGAAAGTATTGAGGATAGGATAGGATAGAGGATAGGATAGGATAGAGGAAAGGATAGGATAGAGGATAGGATAGGATAGAGGATAGGATAGTATAGAGGATAGGATAGGATAGAGGGTAGGATAGGATAGAGGATAGGATCGGATAGAGGAGAGGATAGGATAGAGGATAGGATAGGAAAGAGGGTAGGATAGGATAGAGGAGAGGATAGGATAGAGGATAGGATAGGATAGAGGATAGGATGGGAGAAAGGATAGGATAGGATAGAGGATCGGATAGAGGATAGGATAGGATACAGGATAGGATAGGATAGATGATAGCATAGGATAGAGGATAGAATAGGATAGATGATAGGATAGGATAGAGGATCGGATGGAGGGTTGGATAGGATAGAGGATAGGATAGAGGATAGGATAGAGGATAGAATAGAGGATAGGATAGGATAGAGGATAGGATAGGATGGAGGATAGGATAGGATAGAGGATAGGATAGGATAGAGGATAGGATGGGATAGAGGATAGGATACGATAGAGGATAGGATAGGTTAGAGGATAGGATAGGATAGAGGATAGGATAATGTAGAGGATAGGATAGGATAGAGGATAGGATAGGATAGAGGATAGGTTATAATAGAGGATAGGATAGGAGAGAGGATCGGATAGAGGATAGGATAGGAGAGAGGATAGGGTAGGATAGAGGATAGGATAGTTATAGAGGATAGGATGGGATAGAGGATAGGATAGGATAGAGGATAGGATAGGATATATGATAGGATAGGATAGAGGATAGGATAGGATAGAGGATAGGATAGGATAGAGAATAGGATAGGATAGAGGATAGGATTGGAAAGAGGGTAGGATAGGATAGAGGAGAGGATAGGATAGAGGATAGGATAGGATAGAGGATAGAATAGGATAGATGATAGGATAGGATAGAGGATCGGATAGAGGATAGAGGATCGGATAGAGGATAGGATAGGATACAGGATAGGATAGGATAGATGATAGCATAGGATAGTGGATAGAATAGGATAGATGATAGGATAGGATAGAGGATCGGATGGAGGGTTGGATAGGATAGAGGATAGGATAGAGGATAGGATAGAGGATAGAATAGAGGATAGGATAGGATAGAGGATAGGATAGGATGGAGGATAGGATAGGATAGAGGATAGGATAGGATAGAGGATAGGATGGGATAGAGGATAGGATAGGATAGAGGATAGGATAGGTTAGAGGATAGGATAGGATAGAGGATAGGATAGGATAGAGGATAGGATAGGTTAGAGGATAGGATAGGATAGAGGATGGGATAGGAGAGAGGATCGGATAGAGGATAGGATAGGAGAGAGGATAGGGTAGGATAGAGGATAGGATAGGATAGAGGATAGGATGGGATAGAGGATAGGATAGGATAGAGAATAGGATAGGATATATGATAGGATAAAATAAAGGCTAGGATAGGATAGAGGATCGGATAGAGGATAGGATAGGATAGTGGATAGGATAGGATAGAGGATAGGATTGGAAAGAGGGTAGGATAGGATAGAGGAGAGGATAGGATAGAGGATAGGATAGGATAGAGGATAGGATAGAATAGGATAGAGATAGGATAGGATAGGGGATAGGATAGGATAGAGGATAGGAAATAATAGAGGATAGGATAGGATAGAGGATAGGATAGGATAGAGGATAGGATAAAATAGAGGCTAGGATAGGATAGAGGATAGGATAGAGGATAGGATAGAGGATAGGATAGGATAGAGGATAGGATAGGATGGAGGATAGGATAGGATAGAGGATAGGATAGGATAGAGGATAGGATGGGATAGAGGATAGGATAGGATAGAGGATAGGATAGGTTAGAGGATAGGATAGGATAGTGGATAGGATAGGATAGAGGATAGGATGGGATAGAGGATAGGATAGGATAGAGGATAGGATAGGTTAGAGGATAGGATAGGATAGTGGGTAGGATAGGATAGAGGATAGGATAGGATAGAGGAAACGATAGGATAGAGGATCGGATAGAGGATAGGATAGGATAGAGGAAACGATAGGATAGAGGATCGGATAGAGGATAGGATAGGATAGAGGATAGGATAGGAAAGAGGGTAGGGTAGGATAGAGGAGAGGATAGGATAGAGTATAGGATAGGATAGAGGATAGGATAGGATAGAGGATAGGATAGTATTGAGGATAGGATAGGATAGAGGATAGGATAGGATAGAGGAAAGGATAGGATAGAGGATAGGATAGGATAGAGGATAGGATAGTATAGAGGATAGGATAGGATAGAGGGTAGGATAGGATAGAGGATAGGATAGGATAGAGGATAGGATAGGATAGAGGATAGGTTATAATAGAGGATAGGATAGGATAGAGGATCGGATAGAGGATAGGATAGGATAGGATAGGATGGGATAGAGGATAGGATCGGATAGAGGATAGGATAGGATAGAGGATAGGATAGGATAGAGGATAGGATAGGATAGAGGATAGGATAGGATAGAGGATAGGATAGGATAGATGATAGGATAGGATAGAGGATAGGATAAAATAGAGGCTAGGATAGGACAGATGATCGCATAGAGGATCGGATAGGATAGAGGATAGGATAGGAGAGAGGATCGGATAGAGGATAGGATAGGAGAGAGGATGGGATAGGATAGAGGATAGGATAGGATAGAGGATAGGATGGGATAGAGGATAGGTTAGGATAGAGGATAGGATAGGATAGAGGATAGGATAGAGGATAGGATAGGATAGAGGATAGGATAGGATGGAGGATAGGATAGGATAGAGGATAGGATAGGATAGAGGATAGGATGGGATAGAGGATAGGATAGGATAGAGGATAGGATAGGTTAGAGGATAGGATAGGATAGTGGATAGGACAGGATAGAGGATAGGATGGGATAGAGGATAGGATAGGATAGAGGATAGGATAGGTTAGAGGATAGGATAGGATAGTGGGTAGGATAGGATAGAGGATAGGATAGGATAGAGGAAACGATAGGATAGAGGATCGGATAGAGGATAGGATAGGATAGAGGAAACGATAGGATAGAGGATCGGATAGAGGATAGGATAGGATAGAGGATAGGATAGGAAAGAGGGTAGGGTAGGATAGAGGAGAGGATAGGATAGAGTATAGGATAGGATAGAGGATAGGATAGGATAGAGGATAGGAAAGTATTGAGGATAGGATAGGATAGAGGATAGGATAGGATAGAGGAAAGGATAGGATAGAGGATAGGATAGGATAGAGGATAGGATAGTATAGAGGATAGGATAGGATAGAGGGTAGGATAGGATAGAGGATAGGATCGGATAGAGGAGAGGATAGGATAGAGGATAGGATAGGAAAGAGGGTAGGATAGGATAGAGGAGAGGATAGGATAGAGGATAGGATAGGATAGAGGATAGGATGGGAGAAAGGATAGGATAGGATAGAGGATCGGATAGAGGATAGGATAGGATACAGGATAGGATAGGATAGATGATAGCATAGGATAGAGGATAGAATAGGATAGATGATAGGATAGGATAGAGGATCGGATGGAGGGTTGGATAGGATAGAGGATAGGATAGAGGATAGGATAGAGGATAGAATAGAGGATAGGATAGGATAGAGGATAGGATAGGATGGAGGATAGGATAGGATAGAGGATAGGATAGGATAGAGGATAGGATGGGATAGAGGATAGGATACGATAGAGGATAGGATAGGTTAGAGGATAGGATAGGATAGAGGATAGGATAATGTAGAGGATAGGATAGGATAGAGGATAGGATAGGATAGAGGATAGGTTATAATAGAGGATAGGATAGGAGAGAGGATCGGATAGAGGATAGGATAGGAGAGAGGATAGGGTAGGATAGAGGATAGGATAGTTATAGAGGATAGGATGGGATAGAGGATAGGATAGGATAGAGGATAGGATAGGATATATGATAGGATAGGATAGAGGATAGGATAGGATAGAGGATAGGATAGGATAGAGAATAGGATAGGATAGAGGATAGGATTGGAAAGAGGGTAGGATAGGATAGAGGAGAGGATAGGATAGAGGATAGGATAGGATAGAGGATAGAATAGGATAGATGATAGGATAGGATAGAGGATCGGATAGAGGATAGAGGATCGGATAGAGGATAGGATAGGATACAGGATAGGATAGGATAGATGATAGCATAGGATAGTGGATAGAATAGGATAGATGATAGGATAGGATAGAGGATCGGATGGAGGGTTGGATAGGATAGAGGATAGGATAGAGGATAGGATAGAGGATAGAATAGAGGATAGGATAGGATAGAGGATAGGATAGGATGGAGGATAGGATAGGATAGAGGATAGGATAGGATAGAGGATAGGATGGGATAGAGGATAGGATAGGATAGAGGATAGGATAGGTTAGAGGATAGGATAGGATAGAGGATAGGATAGGATAGAGGATAGGATAGGTTAGAGGATAGGATAGGATAGAGGATGGGATAGGAGAGAGGATCGGATAGAGGATAGGATAGGAGAGAGGATAGGGTAGGATAGAGGATAGGATAGGATAGAGGATAGGATGGGATAGAGGATAGGATAGGATAGAGAATAGGATAGGATATATGATAGGATAAAATAAAGGCTAGGATAGGATAGAGGATCGGATAGAGGATAGGATAGGATAGTGGATAGGATAGGATAGAGGATAGGATTGGAAAGAGGGTAGGATAGGATAGAGGAGAGGATAGGATAGAGGATAGGATAGGATAGAGGATAGGATAGAATAGGATAGAGATAGGATAGGATAGGGGATAGGATAGGATAGAGGATAGGAAATAATAGAGGATAGGATAGGATAGAGGATAGGATAGGATAGAGGATAGGATAAAATAGAGGCTAGGATAGGATAGAGGATAGGATAGAGGATAGGATAGAGGATAGGATAGGATAGAGGATAGGATAGGATGGAGGATAGGATAGGATAGAGGATAGGATAGGATAGAGGATAGGATGGGATAGAGGATAGGATGGGATAGAGGATAGGATAGGATAGAGGATAGGATAGGTTAGAGGATAGGATAGGATAGTGGATAGGATAGGATAGAGGATAGGATGGGATAGAGGATAGGATAGGATAGAGGATAGGATAGGTTAGAGGATAGGATAGGATAGTGGGTAGGATAGGATAGAGGATAGGATAGGATAGAGGAAACGATAGGATAGAGGATCGGATAGAGGATAGGATAGGATAGAGGAAACGATAGGATAGAGGATCGGATAGAGGATAGGATAGGATAGAGGATAGGATAGGAAAGAGGGTAGGGTAGGATAGAGGAGAGGATAGGATAGAGTATAGGATAGGATAGAGGATAGGATAGGATAGAGGATAGGATAGTATTGAGGATAGGATAGGATAGAGGATAGGATAGGATAGAGGAAAGGATAGGATAGAGGATAGGATAGGATAGAGGATAGGATAGTATAGAGGATAGGATAGGATAGAGGGTAGGATAGGATAGAGGATAGGATAGGATAGAGGATAGGATAGGATAGAGGATAGGTTATAATAGAGGATAGGATAGGATAGAGGATCGGATAGAGGATAGGATAGGATAGGATAGGATGGGATAGAGGATAGGATCGGATAGAGGATAGGATAGGATAGAGGATAGGATAGGATAGAGGATAGGATAGGATAGAGGATAGGATAGGATAGAGGATAGGATAGGATAGATGATAGGATAGGATAGAGGATAGGATAAAATAGAGGCTAGGATAGGACAGATGATCGTCTATAACTGTAAAAACTTTTACCATGAACACTACTTAATTGATCATAATATTACAGTTCCTTTTGCATAGATTGAAACTGCATGCCACAAAGGTTATAAAATTATATGTTAGAACGTTCACTGTTCCGTGCATCATGCGTGATTCACAGTTACAATCGGTAATGAATAATGTTTATTTAAAATATTAACAAATAAAACTTTATTACTCGATGAAAAATTATACCAATGGAAAAATGACGACTTAACACTGTATAACTTTCTTGGTTACGAC